>NC_086448.1:14004916-14304916 GCF_028390025.1 Pseudophryne corroboree | reverse complement strand
TGTATCACTTGTCTGAGATGCATGCATGGGATCAGTTGTTGGAGAGCATGCTGGTCCTTGTAGTGCCATTTAGAAATATATAAAGTGTGTACTATCATCATGTACTGTTAGGACCACCATATCAGAGACGCTGTGAAGTGGCTGGTGGCTTATACATCTCATTTACTGGCCCTTTATAGTGTGCTGTGGGAATTCTGTGTGTTCTCTTGTCTAGAATAGACCCTCCCTTGCAAACACCAGTAATGGACTAATAAATTAATTAAAGCAACTTGCTATTTCTTTTGTAGCATTATTTATACTGCAGCCCTTTCAGTTATTGTACTCACTTGGCGCTGTTGCAAGAGGTGACAGAATCCTGCTTGCAGGTACTTTACGTGGTTTCATTTATTGGTCACATTTATTTATATAGAGCCAGTATACCCCATAGCATCTAATCCAAATTGTAATAATTAATAATAGTAGCAACATTGATTTATATAAAGCCAGCATACACCGCAACATCTTACCCAAATTATAATAATTTTTATTAGTAGTAACGTTGATTTATATAGAACCAGCATACACCGCAACATCTTACCCAAATTATAATATTTTTTTATTAGTAGTAACATTGATTTATATAGAGCCAGCATACACCGCAACATCTTACCCAAATTATAATAATTATTAGTAGGAGTAACATTGATTTATATAGAGCCAGCATACACCGCAACATCTTACCCAAATTATAATAATTATTAGTAGTAGTACCATTGATTTATATAGAGCCAGCATATACCGCAACATCTTACCCAAATTATAATAATAATTATTAGTAGCAACATTGATTTATATAAAGCCAGCATACACCGCAACATCTTACCCAAATAATAATAATTATTAGTAGTAACATTGAGTTATATAGAGCCAGCATACACCGCAACATCTTACCCAAATTATAATAATTATTATTAGTAGTAACATTGATTTATATAGAGCCAGCATACACCGCAACATCTTACCCATATTATAATAATTATTATTAGTAGTAACATTGATTTATATAGAGCCAGCATACACCGCAACATCTTACCCAAATTATAATAATTATTATTAGTAGTAACATTGATTTATATAGAGCCAGCATACACCGCAACATCTTACCCAAATTATAATAAAAATTATTAGTAGTAACATTTATTTATATAGAGCCAGCACACACCGCAACATCTTACCCATATTATAAAATTTTATTATTATTAGTAGTAACATTTATTTATATAGAGCCAGCATACACCGCAACATCTTACCCAAATTATAATAAAAATTATTAGTAGTAACATTTATTTATATAGAGCCAGCACACACCGCAACATCTTACCCATATTATAAAATGTTATTATTATTAGTAGTAACATTTATTTATATAGAGCCAGCATACACTGCAACATCTTACCCAAATTATAATAATAATTATTAGTAGTAACATTTATTTATATATAACCAGCATACACCGCAACATCTTACCCAAATTATAATAATAATTATTAGTAGTAACATTTATTTATAGAGCCAGCACACACCGCAACATCTTACCCAAATCCCAAATTATGATGATAATAATTATTAGTAGTAACATTTATATATACAGAACCAGCATACACCGCAACATCTTACCCAAATTATAATAATAGTTATTAGTAGTAACATTTATTTATATAGAGCCAGCACACACCGCAACATCTTACCCAAATTATAATAATAATAATTATTAGTAGTAACATTTATTCATATAGAACCAGCATACACCGATACATCTTACCCAAATTATAATAATAATTATTAGTAGTAACATTTATTCATATAGAACCAGCATACACCGATACATCTTACCCAAATTATAATAATAATTATTAGTAGTAACATTTATTCATATAGAACCAGCATACACCGATACATCTTACCCAAATTCTAATAATAATTATTAGTAGTAACATTTATTTATATAGAGCCAGCATACACCGCAAAATCTTACCCAAATTATAATAATAATTATTAGTAGTAACATTTATTTATATAGAGCCAGCACACACCGCAACATCTTACCCATATTATAATAATAATTATTAGTAGTAACATTTATTTATATAGAGCCAGCACACACCGCAACATCTTACCCATATTATAAAATGTTATTATTATTATTAGTAGTAACATTTATATAGAGCCAGCATACACCGCAACATCTTACCCAAATTCTAATAATAATTATTAGTAGTAACATTTATTTATATAGAGCCATCTTACACCGCAACATCTTACCCATATTATAATAATAATTATTATTAGTAACATTTATTCATATAGAACCAGCATACACCGATACATCTTACCCAAATTCTAATAATAATTATTAGTAGTAACATTTATTTATATAGAGCCAGCACACACCGCAACATCTTACCCATATTATAATAATAATAATAATTATTAGTAACATTTATTTATATAGAGCCAGCACACACCGACACATCTTACCCAAATTCTAATAATAATTATTAGTAGTAACATTTATTTATATAGAGCCAGCACACACCGCAACATCTTACCCATATTATAAAATGTTATTATTATTATTATTATTATTATTAGTAGTAACATTTATATAGAGCCAGCATACACCGCAACATCTTACCCAAATTCTAATAATAATTATTAGTAGTAACATTTATTTATATAGAGCCATCTTACACCGCAACATCTTACCCATATTATAATAATAATTATTATTAGTAACATTTATTTATATAGAGCCAGCATACACCGCAACATCTTACCCAAATTATAATAATAATTATTAGTAGTAACATTTATTTATATAGAGCCAGCACACACCGCAACATCTTACCCAAATTATAATAATAATTATTAGTAGTAACATGTATTTATATAGAACCAGCATACACCGACACATTTTACGCAAATTCTAATAATAATTAATATTAGTAACATTTATTTATATAGAGCCAGCATACACTGCAACATCTTACCCAAATTATAATAATTAATAGTAGTAGTAGTAACATTTATTTATATAGAGCCAGCATACGCCGCAACATCTTAACCAAATTATAATAATAATAATTATTATTATTAGTAGTAGTATTAGTATAATTTATTTATATAGAGCCAGTATACACTGCAGCATCTTACCCAAATTAAAATAAATATTATTAGTGGTAACATTTATTTATATAGAGCCAGTATACACCGCAGCATCTTACCCAAATTATAATAAATATTAGTGGTAATATTTATTTATATAAAGCCAGCACACACCGCAACATCTTACCCAAATTATAATAATAATTATTATTATTAGTAGTAGTAGTAGTATCATTTATTTATATAGAGCCAGTATACACTTCAGCATCTTACCCAAATTATAATAAATATTATTAGTGGTAACATTTATTTATATAGAGCCAGCATACACCGCAACATCTTACCCAAATTATGATAATAATTATTAGTAGTAACATTTATTTATATAGAACCAGCATACACCGCAACATCTTACCCAAATTATAATAATTATTATTAGTAGTAGTAACATTTATTTATATAAAGCCAGCACACACCACAACATCTTCCCCAAATTATAATAATAATTATTATTAGTAGTAACATTTATTTATATAGAGCCAGTATACACTGCAGCATCTTACCCAAATTATAATAAATATTATTAGTGGTAACATTTATTTATATAGAGCCAGTATACACCGCAACATCTTACCCAAATTATAATAATAATAATTATTAGTGGTAACATTTATTTATATAGAACCAGCATACACCGCAACATCGTACCCATATTATAATTATAATAATTATTATTAGTAACATTTATTTATATAGAGCCAGCTTACACCGGAGCATCTTACCCAAATTATAATAATAATTATTAGTAGTAACATTTATTTATATAGAGCCAGCATACACCGCAACATCTCTCCCAAATTATAATAATTATTAGTAGTAACATTTAGTTATATATAACCAGCATATACCACAACATCTTACCCAAATTATAATAATAATTATTAGTTGTAACATTTATTTATATATAACCAGCATACACCGCAACATCTTACCCAAATTATAATAATAATTATTAGTAGTAACATTTATATAGAGCCAGCATACACCGCAACATCTTACCCAAATTATAATAATTAATAGTAGTAGTAGTATCATTTATTCATATAGAGCCAGCATACACCGCAACATCTTACCCAAATTATAATAATAATTATTATTAGTAGTAGTAGTAACATTTATTTATATAGAGCCAGTATACACCGCAACATCTTACCCAAATTATAATAATAATTATTATTAGTAGTAACATTTATTTATATAGAGCCAGCATACACTGCAACATCTTACCCAAATTATAATAATAATCATTACTAGTAACATTTAGTTATAGAGCGTGAGCACCTTACACAAATTAGGTGGATGCCTTTAACTACTGGTGTGAGGTGGAGGACTGCCCGCTGTTCTCACCTGTCACTGCTCCCAGAATTTGTATACTGATTAGGATAGATCCATTTATCTCTATTACAGTATATCCTGTAAAGTTGGAAAACAATGCATGGGGGGGGGGGGGGGGGGGGGGAAGGTTCCAGATACCCAAATTAATGCAGAAAGGGGGATACTGAAAAGGGACTTAGTTGAAATGAAAAATCAACTTTAAGACTGATCCTATTCAAAAAAACCAGTGAGTCCTGTGTTTGTGTCTAGGCTTTACAATAGATGACCACAAGGTGACAAAGGGTGAAGAGTGATTAATATAAGAGTGTAGTGGGGGCCGCACTCTGTTATTTACACGCACAATGAGCAGGCTTGCTGCTCCGCTGGGCGGGATGGGCTTATTGGTGTGTTCTAGCTGAACTACAGATCACAGCATGACGCATAGAGAAGATAATCTTATGTATGTTAATTTTCATGGTGAAAAACAGATTTATCACATCCGCATTACAAATGTAGAGTGTAAAATCTGCAGAGCGGCCATTAGTGACCGGAGAAGACCGCAGTCCGCATTACGCTACAGGAATAACTACACCGCAGGAGAGGTGCTTTGTCACACACCTCTCCAAGGACGTAATAATGTTCAGCGTCTGTGGTGCGTGATTGTGTATTGTAGTTATATGCTGCTATATGAGAATAATAATCTTTGAAAGAGGATCGCGCTTCTGCGTAGAATCCAGTCTTCCTGTCCTCCATGTAGGGTTCATGCCCTTTCCCAAGATGGCCATCGAGTTCACTACTGACATGTGCTGGGGTCATCTCATCTTTTACTGTGTAAAATGACATGGCGGGAGACAGAAATTTCCTGCTTTGCTCTTATGAAACCCCACTCGGCTCCATCACCAGTGTGCATGTAACAGTGAGTACGGCTGTACCTGGATCTATCAGCAAACGCACACCACTGGATAAGTAACTGGGTTGCTCATAGTGTGAGTCCCCCGCTGGTGTGTCTATATGAATCAGAACCTGCATACACATCACGTTGTGTCTACTCAGAGTCTTTCATCTCTGTTCTTAAACCCTTTCTACAGAACTTCAGCTTTTTTCCTGTAGAAAAGAAGGTTAATGGTTAAGAAAAATGGATTAGCTAGAATTAGAGGAGTAAATCCCTTCTGTCTGGGCTTAGGAGCGACACAGAGGAAACTGCGTGAGCAGAATACGGTCAGGTGGGAAAGAATGGGGGATGTCAGAGACTTGCTGGTGGAGAGTATAGACTGATTTACTGCTAATGTTACAAATGCTATTTATAAAGTGTCGCACATTCAGTATGTTACTAGAGCGCATCCAGAGATCCAGATGTTGTAGAGGGAATATGCTTAACACAGGTCACAGGACGGTGAGACAGAGCAATACACCTAGCAGAGTGAGTGCAGATATGATCACTATGGGACAAGCCGGAGAAATGGGGAGAGGGAAGGAAGGGGGGGGGGGGGGGGGGACAAGAAAGGGGGAAGTGGCAAAAGGGGAGGAGGGGGGGCAGGAGGGAGATTTACAGGGCACTATAAGTGTGATGGTAATATATATTATAATCTACCAATAGTATCCTTAATACATAAGGTCATCCAGAAGTAGTCTTGCTGCATTAAAGAAACCACTAGTGGATGCAGACTCTGGGGGTCATTCCGAGTTGTTCGCTCGTTGACGATTTTCGCAACGGAGCGATTGAGGCAAAAATGCGCATGCGCATGGTACGCAGTGCGCATGCGCTAAGTATTTTAGCACAAAACTTAGTAGATTTAATCGCCTCTGAACGAAGAATTTTCATTGTTGAAGTGATCGGAGTCTGATTGACAGGAAGTGGGTGTTTCTGGGCGGAAACTGCCCGTTTTCTGGGAGTGTGCGGAAAAACGCAGGCGTGTCAGGGAAAAACGCGGGAGTGTCTGGAGAAAAGGGGGAGTGGCTGGCCAAACGCAGGGCGTGTTTGTGACGTCAAACCAGGAACGAAACGGCCTGAGCTGATCGCAATCTGTGAGTAGGTCTGGAGCTACTCAGAAACTGCTAAGAATTTTCTATTCGCAATTCTGCTAATCTTTCGTTCGCTATTCTGCTAAGCTAAGATGAACTCCCAGAGGGCGGCGGCTTAGCGTGTGCAATGCTGCTAAAATCTGCTAGCTAACAACTCGGAATGACCCCCTCTGTACACATATAATTGTGTTTGTTTTTACTAGTTATATCCATCAGTGATTTGGATTCTTGATTTCATAAATTGATTATACTCATCTAACTCGCAGCATTGATGTTTGAACAATCTTTTATAGTTGTGTATTGATAAACCCCTGATGAAGTCGGTAGGACAAAACGCGTAGGGTTAAAATGCATTCTTCATCTACTCAGCAGGATTTCTGATCATATATTTATCAGAGCATTATCTATCCCAGCGCTGGTTGTGGACATGCATATTGAACTTTTATCATTTTAAATGTTGTACCTTTTATTAACCACTTAACTGATTATTTTCTTTTCCAAAAACCGCTCAGAAATTGATGTGATTTTTTATGGGTGAATTAGGTAAAGAACATGACCGAAATCTATTGTAACTCTCTCTGCACATGTTACATCTGCCCCACCTGCAGTTCAGCATGGATTTGCCCAGTTGTGTGCTTTCTGGCTAAGCTTGCAACTCGTGATCAGGCGCATATAGCGAATGCATTCGTGCAGTAGGCAGTACAGTGATTTCTATATGTGTCTCCTTTCCAGAGCTTCCGGTTCCCGATGATCTCCGAACCCCATTAAAGATCCTGCGGGAAGAACATCGCACTCTGCACTTCTTTCCTCCAGAGTATGGTGGTGAGAGATACATACATGCCCACCTATATCCCATTGTACATACCCCTATCACCCATATCCCATTGTACATAGCCTGTCACCTATATCATATTGTACATACCCCTATCACCTATATCCCATTGTACATACCCCTATCACCTATATCCCATTGCATATACATAGCCTCTGTCACCTATATCCCATTGTACATACCCCTATCACCTATATCCCATTGTATATGTCCCCTATATCTCATTGTACATAGCCCTATCACCTATATCATATTGAACATAACCATATCACCTATATCATATTGTACATACCCCTATCACCTATATCCCATTGTACATACCCCTATCACCTATATCCCATTGTACATACCCCTATCACCTATATCATATTGTACACACCCCTATCACCCATATCCCATTGTATATACCCCCTATATCCCATTGTACATACCCCTATCACCTATATCATATTGTACATACCCATATCACCTATATCCTATTGTATATATCCCCTATATCCCATTGTACATACCCCTATCACCTATATCATATTGTGCATACCGATATCACCTATATCATATTGTACATACCCCTATCACCTATATCCCATTGTACATACCCCTATCACGTATATCCCATTGTACATACCGCTATCACGTATATCCCATTGTACATACCCCTATCACGTATATCCCATTGTACATACCCCTATCACCTATATCCCATTGTACATACCCCTATCACCTATATCCCATTGTACATACCCTTTATCACCTATATCACATTGTATATACCCCTACCACCTATATCACACTGTGTATGCCCCTATATCCCATTGTACATAACTCCGACCACCTATATCACATTGTATATACCACCTATGTTGTATTGTACATACCTCTATCACCTACAGTGCATCCGGAAAGTATTCACAACGCTTCACTTTTTCCACATTTTGTTATGTTACAGCCTTATTCCAAAATGGAATAAATTCATTTTTCCCCTCAAAATTCTACACATTATACCCCATAATGGCAACTTGAAGAAAAAAAAATATTTTTGCAAATTTATTAAAAATAAAAAACTAAGAAATCACATGTACATAAGTATTCACAGCCTTTGCCATGAAGCTCAAAATTGAACTCAGGTGCATCCTGTTTCCACTGATCATCCTTGAGATGTTCCTACAGCTTTATTGGAGTCCACCTGTGGTAAATTCAGTTAATTGGACATGATTTGGAAAGGCACACACCTGTCTATATAAGATTCCACACTTGACAGTGCATGTCTGAGTACAAACCAAGCATGAAGTCAAAGGAATTGTCTCGAGGCACAAATCTGGGAAAGGTACAGAAAAATATCTGCTGCTTTAGAAACATAAACATAGAAACATAGAATTTGTCGGCAGATAAGAACCACTTGGCCCATCTAGTCTGCCCCTTTTTTTTTTTTTTTTATATTATTTTTATCTCTAACCTTATTTGATCCTTATTTCTTTGTAAGGATATCCTTATGTCTATCCCATGCATGTTTAAATTGCTCTACTGTCTTAGCCTCTACCACCTCTGATGGGAGGCTATTCCACTCGTCCACTACCCTTTCTGTGAAATAATTTTTCTGCAAATTTCCCCTGAACCTCCCCCTTTGAAGGTCCCAATGAGCACAGTGGCCTCCATCATCTGTAAATGGAAGAAGTTCGGAACCACCTGGACTCTTCCTAGAGCTGACCGGCCGTCTAAACTGAGCAATCGAGGGAGAAGGGCCCTAGTCAGGGAGGTGACCAAGAACCCGATGATCACTCTTTCAGAGCTACAGCATTCCTCTGTGGAGAGAGGAGAACCTGAAAAAAAGAGGGTTTTTGATCCTGCACCGACCTAGATTCAAAATACATTAATAATCAAGTAGTAGCCAGAAATGGACATTGTTTGTGGAAATTCCTATCTGTCCGTATGGCGGTGCGCCCAGAGTCAAAGAAAAACAATTGTATGTACACAAGGAGAAAAGTATGACTCTTGTTTGGGCGCACTCTTATTTCAGTATCTAAGTGTTAATTGATAGGTGATGAGCCTAACAATCAATAAGGTAGTCTTTATTTCTGCTCTGTAGGATACATGGAAACTCAGCAAGACATATAGGGGGTCATTCCGAGTTGTTCGTTCGTTATATTTTTCTCGCAACGGAGCGATTAGTCGCTAATGTGCATGCGCAATGTCCGCAGTGCGACTGCGCCAAGTAAATTTGCTATGCAGTTAGGTATTTTAATCACGGCATAACGAGGTTTTTTCTTCGTTCTGGTGATCGTAATGTGATTGACAGGAAGTGGGTGTTTCTGGGCGGAAACTGGCCGTTTTATGGGGGTGTGCGAAAAAACGCTACCGTTCCAGGGAAAAACGCGGGAGTGGCTGGAGAAACGGAGGAGTGTCTGGCCGAACGCTGGGTGTGTTTGTGACGTCAAACCTGGAACGAAACTGACTGAACTGACCGCAGTTGCCGAGTAAGTCTCGAGCTACTCAGAAACTGCTAAGAAGTGTCTATTCGCAATTTTGCTAATCTTTCGGTCGCAATTTTGACAAGCTAAGATTCACTCCCAGTAGGCGGCGGCTTAGCGTGTGCAAAGCTGCTAAAAGCAGCTTGCGAGCGAACAACTCGGAATGAGGGCCATAGAACATAAGTCACCGTGGGTAAATCAAAAGGGAGATGTATACTTCAAATTGGTGAATTGTTCAGATCTTAATTATGCCTGGATAACCCCATATCGGAAGATAGCTACATGATATGCTGCTTCCGTCTGCCAAAGATCTGTACAAACTGGGTTTGTATTAATGCACCCTTAGTTGGGTTGAATACGTGGGTGCGAGAACCCACACACTAATTGGCAATTCTAATAATCAGCCACTGTCATGGATAAGTCGTGACGAATGAAGATTCAAAAAGTAGTGGGATTGAGTATAAGTGGTGATACTGCTGTTGGTGTTGTTCCTATAGGGAAGGAAAACCTCCTACTTCACCGGGTATTCCCTAGAAGTCGCCCGTCTAGGTACTGACCCAGCCCACCTCCGTTTAGCTTCCAAGATCGGACGAGATTGGGCGTGAGTGTAGGGGTATGGTCGTAGGAAGGTTTGACCCTATACCACCAATGAGAGTGCACCGAAACGGAAGGATTGAATCCTCCTCAGAAAAGAAATATGGATAAGACTGCGTAGGAGAAAGGGGGTAGCAGCAGTTAGATAGGTGTGAATCTGCTGTCCACGTTAGACTGAAGAGACGTGTCTCCTGAGGGAACACGCTCCCCAGAATCGTGGATGAGAGTTCACAGAAGGAAGACAAGTGGGAAAAAAAGGGGCGCAGAGTAAGAAGATAATTGCAGGATGGTGGAGATGTTGAATAGTACAATTGAATTACATTCTAGTGAATCCCTTGTAAGTTTAAATGTCACTTGTGATCGTGGCCGAGATTTATTAAGTCAAAACAGTTATTGCTTTTTGTAGTAGGAGCTAATGTATGAGGCAAAGAGATTATGCCCTGTATAATAATCTCTTGGGTGACTAGCCCTTAGAAAGCAAAAACATAATACACACAGTTTCAAATTTGCCTGAGGCAGACTATTTGCGAGATTGCACACCACCTGTCACTATTTCATGAGGTGTGAGGAAAAAACATATATTTCACACTATACATAGACAAAGTAGATATGCTATGTTCATTCACTGGAAAATACCAGTAATATAAATAGCAGGAATAACCCATTCAGATGTCAGACAGGCAGGTGCCCTTAGGGAACAGACGAGGTGCCCGCAGAAAAATACGGAGCCACAAATTGCCCGCCCCTATCATAAGGTTGTATCACAATATACCCACATACAAGAGTACACACGTATGTAAACAGCCTAGCTGGAAATCTCAGCAATATTGGTGACACAAATCCTTGCACAGGTAAAAAGATATATATATATTATGCTAAAGTGTTGGTGACACAATTCGTTCAAAGGTACAGAAATACTTTGCTAAAGCATGAGATCTGAATCAATAAGGCATTAAATATCCCCCATTCGAATGTCAGACAGGCAGGTGCCCATCAGGGACACATATATAATCAGCCTAGCTGGAAATACCAGCAATATTGGTGACACAAATTCTTTCAAAGATGCAGAATTATTCTGCTAAAGCATAAAATCTGAATCAATAAGGCATCAAATATCACCCATTCAAATGTCAGACAGGCAGGTGCCCATGAGGAAAACGCGTTTCACCCGGTCACGGGCTTGTTCACTTCCATTCTGAGCAGGGTCATACTTTTCTCCTTGTGTACATACGAGAGAGGAGAACCTTCCAGAAGGACAACCACCTCTGCAGCAATCCACCAATCAGGCCTGTATGGTAGATTGGCCAGACGGAAGCCTCTGCTTAGTAGAAAGCACATGGCAGCCCGCTTGGAGTTTGGCAAAATGCACCTGAAGGACTCTCAGACCATGAAAAACAAAATTCTCTGGTCTGATGAGACAAAGATTGAACTTTTTGGCGTGAATGCCAGGCGTCATGTTTGGAGGAAACCAGGCACCGCTCATCAGCAGGCCAATACCATCCCTACAGTGAAGCGTGGTGGTGGCAGCATCATGCTGTGGGGATGTTTTTCAGCGGCAGGAACTGGGAGCCTAGTCAGGATAGAAGGAAAGATGAATGCAGCAACGTACAGAGACATCCTGGATGAAAACCTGCTCCAGAGCGCTCTGGACCTCAGACTGGGGCGACGGTTCATCTTTCAGCAGGACAACGACCCTAAGCACACAGCCAAGATATCAAAGGAGTGGCTTCAGGACAACTCTGTGAATGTCCTTGAGTGGCTGAGAAGTGCTGCAAAGAGGAATGGGTGAAACTGCCCAAATATAGGTGTGCCAAGCTTGTGGCATCATATTCAAAAAAACTTAAGGCATCATAATAAAAAAGACTTGAGGTTGTAATTGCTGCCAAAGGTGCATCAATAAAGTATTGAGCAAAGTCTGTGAATATTTATGTACATGTGTTTTTTCACATTGTCATTATGGGGTATTGTGTGTAGAATTTTGAGGGAAAAAATTAATTTATTCAATTTTGGAATAAGGCTGTAACATAACAAAATGTGGAAAAAGTGAAGCGCTGTGAATACTTTCTGGATGCACTATATATCACATTGTACATACCTCTCTCACCTATATCACCTTGTACATAGCCCCTGTCACCTATATCACACTGTATATACCCCCTACATCCCATTGTACATACCCTTTATTACCTATATCACATTGTGTATGCCCCTATATCCCATTGTACATAACTCCGACCACCTATATCACGTTGTATATACCACCTATGTTGTATTGTACATACCTCTATCACCTATATTACCTTGTACATACCTCTACCACCTATATACCATTGTACATACCTCTACCACCTATATCACCTTGTATATACCACTATCACCTATATACCATTGTACATACCTCTACCACCTATATCACCTTGTACATACCTCTACCACCTATATCACCTTGTACATACCTCTACCACCTATATCACCTTGTACATACCACTATCACCTATATACCATTGTACATACCTCTACCACCTATATCACCTTGTACATACCTCTACCACCTATATCACCTTATACATACCTCTACCACCTATATACCATTGTACATACCTCTATCACCTATATACCATTGTACATACCTCTACCACCTATATCACCTTGTACATACCTCTACCACCTATATACCATTGTACATACCTCTACCACCTATATCACCTTGTACATACTTCTACCACCTATATACCATTGTACATACCACTATCACTTATATACCATTGTACATACCTCTACCACCTATATACCGTTGTACATACCTCTACCACCTATATACCGTTGTACATACCTCTACCACCTATATACCACTGTACATACCCCCGTTACCTATGTCACCTTGTACATACCTCTACCACCTATATACCATTGTACATACCTCTACCACCTATATCACCTTGTACATACCTCTACCACCTATATACCATTGTACATACCTCTACCACCTATATACCATTGTACATACCCCCGTTACCTATGTCACCTTGCACATATGGGATGTAGTTATGTGACCGGTAGTCAGGAGACCACTGGTCACAATACCGACGCCTCCATTCCTCCCCCTAAAAATCCAGACAGTCGGCATGCCGACTAACAGGGACTATTCCCACTTGTGGGAATAGAACCTGAGGCTGGTACCTATATACAGCAGCGTCACCAGAGGGAGCATGGTGCCGCGCGGTGACGTTATAGTGCACACCAGTGTGGGGCCACAGTGTGCCATGAGGCAACACCCCTTCCTCATCATACTACTCCCCCTTTTTGGCACATGTGGGGGGCCTGTTTGGCACCCTGGGTGATACCGACCCCAGTGACGCCACTGCCTATGTACTGTGCCACTGCCTGCCCCCACTCGCCCCATCTGCTCTGCGCACCATGTAGCTAGCAATATACAGACATCATGGGGTAGATGACAATATACAGATATCATGGGGTAGATGGCAATATACAGATATCATGGGGTAGATGACAATATACAGATATCATGGGTAGATGACAATATACAGACATCATGGGGTAGGTGGCATTATACAGATATCATGGGGTAGATGGCAATATACAGATATCATGTGGTAGATGGGAATATACAGACATCATGGGGTACATAGCAATATACAGATATCATGGGTAGATGACAATATACAGACATCATGGGGTAGGTGGCAATATACAGATATCATGTGGTAGATGGGAATATACAGATATCATGGGGTAGATGACAATATACAGATATCATGGGTAGATGACAATATACAGACATCATGGGGTAGATGGCAATATACAGATATCATGGGTAGATGACAATATACAGACATCATGGGGTAGGTGGCAATATACAGATATCATGGGGTAGATGGCAATATACAGATACCATGTGGTAGATGGGAATATACAGACATCATGGGGTACATAGCAATATACAGATATCATGGGTAGATGACAATATACAGACATCATAGGGTAGGTGGCAATATACAGATATCATGGGGTAGATGGCAATATACAGATATCATGGGGTAGATGGCAATATACAGATATCATGGGGTAGATGACAATATACAGACATCATGGGTAGATGGCAATATACAGATATCATGGGGTAGATGGCAATATACAGACATCATGGGTAGATGACAATATACAGATATCATGGGGTAGATGGCAATATACAGACATCATGGGGTAGATGGCAATATACAGACATCATGGATAGATGGCAATATACAGACATCATGGGGTAGATGGCAATATACAGATATCATGGGGTAGATGGCAATATACAGACATCATGGGGTACATAGCAATATACAGATATCATGGGTAGATGACAATATACAGACATCATGGGGTAGGTGGCAATATACAGATATCATGGGGTAGATGGCAATATACAGATATCATGGGGTAGATGGCAATATACAGATATCATGGGGTAGATGGCAATATACAGATATCATGTGGTAGATGGGAATATACAGATATCATGGGGTAGATGACAATATACAGATATCATGGGTAGATGACAATATACAGACATCATGGGGTAGATGGCAATATACAGATATCATGGGGTAGATGGCAATATACAGATATCATGGGGTAGATGGCAATATACAGACATCATGGATAGATGGTGTGGCTGGCTAGTCTCTAATTTCTGTGATAGGACGGTACCGTACGAAAGCACTCGCCGCTTTCGCGTCCCGTTGACTGCGCACAGATTGGAAGGTCAAGCCGCACGAGGCCTGACCACATAGGGGATTCCCGCTTACCGTCAGTAACCGCCTGTTACTGACTCCACCCACTGCGCTGTGGGCGGGTTCTCGCTGCCACCACCAAACTCCTAACCTGCCGTGGCGTTTGGAACCACGGTTCTGCTCTGTATGTGCCGACGCACTGCCTTACCACAGCTGTGTGGTGCTGACGAATCCCCACTAGCCACTTGCTAGGCCTCTACCGGTAGCTGGCGGAAGGCGGAGCTTGGAGACGCTAGGTACTTCCCTGGACAGCCGGAGGACGGGGCTAGGTTTGGCCTAACCCTGTTGGTCACAAGATGAAGCAATCTTCTTGAGGCAAAGATGTTTATTGCTCAATAACCTTTAAAAAGGCTCCTCCCTATTGCTAGGGGTAACAGCATACAATCAGATGTTTGCAGCAGAATAAGATGGAATAATACTACCACTCTGGAGGCACGCAGGTCTCCTTTTTATGTCAGTTTTCCACACAGTACCACAGGGGGGTAAGTCCTCCCTGTCTTCTCCAACCAATCAGGTTATTTTACAAAATACCAATAAATTACATTTTACAAGGATATAAGTGCAATAAAACAATATCCTCCTTCCTGTCACCCAGACAACGTTTGGTATCAGATTAACATTCACTATTGATAAATTTATCACATATCTTCAAAATACAGATGTTTCTGGTCATTCACATCTCCAGGCAATCCCAGTGTTTAAGATTACAACAGGAATGGCTACAATACAAACAAACGGTCTTCCTTCCTTTATCTGCCATTCAGGGATCGTATATCAAATCGCCTACATGAAACAGATTCCAAGCCCATAGACCCAGTGATTAGCATCTCTCTCTAAGGAACTTACACATCAAAAGGTATTGTCCTTCACACCTCGCTGCTAGGACAGGGCCCTTAGCATGCCACTTCCTATTTCCAGAGGATAAGAGATGCTTATTCAGACATCTATAGTAACTGCATTTTTCCTTTAAATACATTTCATTTAAACACGTGTTTCCCTTTAAATATACACCAAGCCTGTCTTGAATATAAAATAAATACATTTAAACATGTCTTCCTGCAATGGTGCACAGAGCACTACATATGACATGTTAAAACACATCATTCAACAAACTTTTAAACAGTCCGCAACATGGCGCTGGGCACGAGGGTTAACCCCTTCAGTGCCGCAGACGCCATTACACGTGTGGCTGGCTAGTCTCTCCGGCCACATTCCCCCCCCCCATTCAAGCGGGTCAACCAGGGACCCATGTCCCAACGATTTGGGTCCTGGTCCCGCAGTCCGTTGGGGTGAAGGGGACGCTACCTGGGATGTGTAGGCTCTGGCCTAGACAGTTCATCCATAGTGTAGTGGGCCTCTCTTCGTGGGTGCACAATGTTCAAATAGTCCACCTGAAGTCCAAGTTCAAGGCTCCACCACAAAAGTCTGTCAAATTTCCCCAAGGTAGGTTGCAGCCACCTAACAGGTAGGTGGTAAGTCACCACGGCGGGGGGCTGGTTACAAACAAGTGCCACCCAAGGTGTCCCAATTGTGGCATACCCCACCTCCCACCAAAGCAGTTTCCTGCTCAAACAGGCCCCAGGGTGCTCCTGCCCATATGGCTCTTTCTGGCTCGGTACTGCTCCCAGTCCGTGCAGTGGCGCAATAGTTCGTAACACACAGTCCTGGTCAAGAATGTGCGCCATCAGCACTGGAGCGGGTACCCGAGCCTTCTTCAATGACTGGAATGCCAACTCGCAAGCGGGTGCAAAGTCCACTGACTTGGGAATGCCCTTCCTAGCCATCTCTGTCAAGGGGTTCACTACAGGACTAAAGTCAATGACAACCTGTCCGTAGGGCCTTACAGGTTCTAAGGTCAGTACCGATCTGGGTGATGTGGGCTGGGGACAGCCTCTGGTTGCCTCCACCCCCTCTGGTTTGGGCCTACCCCTGTCTCCTCCCACATGGTGCCCCAGGCACTGCACCTCCGTCATACCTATCTGGCAACTGTCTGCCCTAACTGTCAGACCTGCCCTCCCATCCTCCTCTGTCGACCTATGACTCGGGAAACCTACCCTATCACCTAGGCCTACTCCTTCCTCCTCATCCGCTACCTGTGCCACAGTGATGGCGGCCAGACCACCAGCCTCTGGATCCTGTGTGGCATCCACTACAGGGAGGCTGCGTGTCTTCCCCGATCTACTGCGCACAGGCAGGGGACCTGCTATGTCCACAGCAACTTGCTGCAAGGGTTCTCCTATGGGCAGAGGCCCAGAGACAACACAACCGCTGGAGTGCCCCGGCTGCCAACGCATGGCACCAGCCTTACAGTTGGTCTGGGCGTCATCCGACATTCCAGACCAGGGTAAGCTCTGTGTCAGGCACTTCAGGGTACGGTCTGTCTCCGGGTTACTGTCCAAAGGGGTTTCACTGGCAACCGGCACTGGTTGCGCAGGAACGTTCCCTGAGGGGACCAGTTGGACACATTCCCTATCTGGTCTATCCCCTCCCACTTTCCTGTCTACCCTGTACCTTAACCCTTCCCGCCAGGTCAAACTTCCTGCCCCAACCCTGTCAAGGCCACTGCCAGAGTGGCGCCTCATGCCTTTCGGGGATGGGTCAGAGAGTTGAGCCTCCCTAAACTCCTGCCTGTGGCCCTCAATCTCTCCTAAATTGGGACACTCTACAGGGGGATCTAGGTGGGGACTACTAGGGTCAGTCTGGTAGGGGTCAGTCATGGAAAAATCAGCGTGGTTTCTCATACTCACCGCCGGAGTTGGCAAACCACTTGGGTCAGGAGCATCATTGGGCACCCCCACAGGATCAAATGAGCTGGAACCGACATCCTCTGCGTTGCTAGGGGACGTAGGCATACCAGAGGCAAAAGGCATGCGGGGTCGATGTACTGATCTAGCCGCTGTAATCTTTTCCTCTGGGCTGGTTGATGCTGTGGTTGGCTGTGCTGGCAGTTGTCTAGCAGCTGTAGTCTTTACCTCTGGGCTGGGCTGTGCTGGAGTAGCTGATGTCAATGGTGGTTTTGGAACTTGACTCCGGGGAATGGCGCCAACAAACATAGTGGCGATCCCACCACCCAGATCATTTCCTAGGACCACATCAGTTGGGAGACCATCCATGACGGCAACTTCTCGCAACTCTGGTCCAGCTCCCCAGTCCAGGTAGACTCTTGCCATGGGAACCGCTCTCTCCATTCCATCTGCCAGGGTGACCTTGGCAGTGCGACCCTGCAATACTACAGCAGGATCTATAAGGTGGGGTCTCACCACAGTGATTGAGGCCCCAGAGTCTCTTAGGCCTTCTCCCTGCAGGGGTCCCACGTGGACCGGCTGCAGGTGCCTCCACATGTTGTGTAGGGGCTGTTTGTCCATGCAGGTGACTCTCTCCGCAGAGTGCACCTGTCTCTCGCCACACTCCATCGGACTGACTGGAGGGGGAACAGTCTCTGTAGGCTCATCTCCTCTCGTCAAACAAGCGATCCGGGCTCCAGCACTCGGATTTGGGGCACGAGTCTGGGGTGCTTGGGATGCAGGACAGTTCATCCTCAGATGTCCGATTTTCCCACAGCCGTAGCACTTCTTCTCCAGTCGTGGCACCGATGATCTCTGATCAGTTGCAGGGACGCTGCGGTGCGGTTGCTGGCCAAGAGCACCCGGGTTGGAAGATGCTTGTCTTTGGGGGTGATGAGCTGAAGAGGGGGGTCCCCTTGGTGGTGCAGTCTTTTGGAGCTGGCTGCTGGCTGGGCGCTTCTGCCCCTGTGGCCGAATTGCCACATACTTGTCGGCTAATTGGGCAGCCATCTTTAAGCTGGGTGGCTCCCGATCTAGCACCCACTCCTTCACTTCTTGGGCGCACCGACGGTAGAACTGCTCCCTGCAGATCAGGTCGATCAGTGCGTCCCATGTAGTGGCTTCCGAATCCTTCACCCACTTCACCACGTACTGCCGCAGCTGGGTGGCGAACTGCTCATGGGTGCTGCTAGGATTCTTGGGCAAGTCTCTGAACTTCTTCCTGTAAGACTCTGGAGTGATGAAGAATCGCTGGAGGAGGGCCTTCACGACTTCGTCGTAGTTCCCACAGTCCTCCGTGGCCACTCCTCGATAGGCCTCCAAGGCCTCTCCATGCAGAGTGGGCACAAGGTGTCTCACCCACTCTGACTTGGGTAAATCGTGTAGTTTACAAGTCCTTTCAAAAACTTGCAAATGTCCATCAATGTCCCCATCACTGTCTGCAAACTGAACTCGTCCTGATCTGTGTACAACAGCTGACAACGGCTCCCGGGGTACCACGGCCTGTGATGCCCGCTCCGCATGCCACATCCGAATGACAAGCATGCGTTCTTGCTCCGTTGCCCTTTCCCCCAATTCCGCTAGCCGATCTGCTAGGGTATTCGGGCCGCCTCCCCTGGGACGTTGGGATCCTGGCCCTGCTAGGGATTGCTGGGAAACATTGCTGCTGTGAGAGAGGGCGGGGCTTGTGGTTCTCACCGGTTCCTTACGAAGGTCCACTGTTGGGCCGTCCTCTGCGATGCTGACGCCGTCAGTGCTTTCCACCTCCGCCCGATGAGACTCCTCCACGCTCCTGAGCGCCGCCTTCATGACGCTTCTGGACGCGTTGGAAGGGATATCCACACCCTTCCCCTGGCATACGATCTCCAGATCCTCCTTGGACATTCCGCTGAATTCCGCATCTTGTGCGTTCTCCTGCGCTGCAGTTACTCCTCTCCTGAGTAACTCGGCTTCTCCAATCGGGTGATGAAAAGCCGCCTGGGAATATCCCACCACTATGCCACCAATTTCTGTGACAGGACGGTACCGTACGAAAGCACTCGCCGCTTTCGCGTCCCGTTGACTGCGCACAGATTGGAAGGTCAAGCCGCACGAGGCCTGACCACATAGGGGATTCCCGCTTACCGTCAGTAACCGCCTGTTACTGACTCCACCCACTGCGCTGTGGGCGGGTTCTCGCTGCCACCACCAAACTCCTAACCTGCCGTGGCGTTTGGAACCACGGTTCTGCTCTGTATGTGCCGACGCACTGCCTTACCACAGCTGTGTGGTGCTGACGAATCCCCACTAGCCACTTGCTAGGCCTCTACCGGTAGCTGGCGGAAGGCGGAGCTTGGAGACGCTAGGTACTTCCCTGGACAGCCGGAGGACGGGGCTAGGTTTGGCCTAACCCTGTTGGTCACAAGATGAAGCAATCTTCTTGAGGCAAAGATGTTTATTGCTCAATAACCTTTAAAAAGGCTCCTCCCTATTGCTAGGGGTAACAGCATACAATCAGATGTTTTCAGCAGAATAAGATGGAATAATACTACCACTCTGGAGGCACGCAGGTCTCCTTTTTATGTCAGTTTTCCACACAGTACCACAGGGGGGTAAGCCCTCCCTGTCTTCTCCAACCAATCAGGTTATTTTACAAAATACCAATAAATTACATTTTACAAGGATATAAGTGCAATAAAACAATATCCTCCTTCCTGTCACCCAGACAACGTTTGGTATCAGATTAACATTCACTATTGATAAATTTATCACATATCTTCAAAATACAGATGTTTCTGGTCATTCACATCTCCAGGCAATCCCAGTGTTTAAGATTACAACAGGAATGGCTACAATACAAACAAACGGTCTTCCTTCCTTTATCTGCCATTCAGGGATCGTATATCAAATCGCCTACATGAAACAGATTCCAAGCCCATAGACCCAGTGATTAGCATCTCTCTCTAAGGAACTTACACATCAAAAGGTATTGTCCTTCACACCTCGCTGCTAGGACAGGGCCCTTAGCATGCCACTTCCTATTTCCAGAGGATAAGAGATGCTTATTCAGACATCTATAGTAACTGCATTTTTCCTTTAAATACATTTCATTTAAACACGTGTTTCCCTTTAAATATACACCAAGCCTGTCTTGAATATAAAATAAATACATTTAAACATGTCTTCCTGCAATGGTGCACAGAGCACTACATATGACATGTTAAAACACATCATTCAACAAACTTTTAAACAGTCCGCAACATGGCGCTGGGCACGAGGGTTAACCCCTTCAGTGCCGCAGACGCCATTACACGTGTGGCTGGCTAGTCTCTCCGGCCACAGATGGCAATATACAGACATCATGGGGTAGATGGCAATATACAGATATCATGGGGTAGATGGCAATATACAGATACCATGTGGTAGATGGGAATATACAGACATCATGGGGTACATAGCAATATACAGATATCATGGGTAGATGACAATATACAGACATCATGGGGTAGGTGGCAATATACAGACATCATGGGGTAGGTGGCAATATACAGATATCATGGGGTAGATGGCAATATACAGATATCATGGGGTAGATGGCAATATACAGATATCATGGGGTAGATGGCAATATACAGATATCATGTGGTAGATGGGAATATATAGATATCATGGGGTAGATGACAATATACAGATATCATGGGTAGATGACAATATACAGACATCATGGGGTAGATGGCAATATACAGATATCATGGGGTAGATGACAATATACAGATATCATGGGTAGATGACAATATACAGACATCATGGGGTAGGTGGCAATATACAGATATCATGGGGTAGATGGCAATATACAGATACCATGTGGTAGATGGGAATATACAGACATCATGGCGTACATAGCAATATACAGATATCATGGGTAGATGACAATATACAGACATCATGGGGTAGGTGGCAATATACAGATATCATGGGGTAGATGGCAATATACAGATATCATGGGGTAGATGGCAATATACAGATATCATGGGGTAGATGACAATATACAGACATCATGGGTAGATGGCAATATACAGATATCATGGGGTAGATGGCAATATACAGACATCATGGGTAGATGACAATATACAGATATCATGGGGTAGATGGCAATATACAGACATCATGGGGTAGATGGCAATATACAGACATCATGGATAGATGGCAATATACAGACATCATGGGGTAGATGGCAATATACAGATATCATGGGGTAGATGGCAATATACAGATACCATGTGGTAGATGGGAATATACAGACATCATGGGGTACATAGCAATATACAGATATCATGGGTAGATGACAATATACAGACATCATGGGGTAGGTGGCAATATACAGATATCATGGGGTAGATGGCAATATACAGATATCATGGGGTAGATGGCAATATACAGATATCATGGGGTAGATGACAATATACAGACATCATGGGTAGATGGCAATATACAGACATCATGGGTAGATGGCAATATACAGATATCATGGGGTAGATGGCAATATACAGATATCTTGGGTAGATGACAATATACAGATATCATGGGGTAGATGGCAATATACAGACATCATGGATAGATGGCAATATACAGACATCATGGGGTAGATGACAATATACAGACATCATGGGGCACAAAGCAATATACAGATATCATGGGGTAGATGTCAATATACAGATATCATGGGGTAGATAGCAATATACAGATATCATGGGGTAGATGTCAATATACAGATATCATGGGGTAGATGGCAATATACAGATATCATGGGGTAGGTGGCAATATACTGACATCATGGGGTACATAGCAATATACAGACATCATGGGGTAGATGGCAATATACAGACATCATGGGGTAGATGGCAATATACAGACATCATGGGGTAGATGGCAATATACAGACATCATTGGGTAGATGGCAATATACAGACATCATGGGGTAGATGACAATATACAGATATCATGGGGTAGATGGCAATATACAGATATCATGGGGTAGATGACAATATACAGATATCATGGGGTAGATGGCAGTATACAGATATCATGGGGTAGATGGCAATATACAGATATCATGGGGTAGATGACAATATTCAGATATCATGGGGTAGATGGCAATATACAGATATCATGGGGTAGATGGCAATATACAGATATCATGGGGTAGATAGCAATATACAGATATCATGGGGTACATAGCAATATACAGACATCATGGGGTAGATGGCAATATACAGACATCATGGGGTAGATGACAATATACAGATATCATGGGGTAGATGGCAATATACAGACATCATGGGTAGATGGCAATATACAGATATCATGGGGTAGATGGCAATATACAGACATCATGGGTAGATGACAATATACAGATATCATGGGGTAGATGGCAATATACAGACATGGGTAGATGACAATATACAGATATCATGGGGTAGATGGCAATATACAGACATCATGGGGTAGATGGCAATATACAGACATCATGGGTAGATGGGAATATACAGATATCATGGGGTAGAGGGCAATATACAGATATCATGGGGTAGATGGCAATATACAGATATCATGGGGTAGATGGCAATATACAGATATCATGGGGTAGATGACAATATACAGATATCATGGGGTAGATGGGAATATACAGATATCATGGGGTAGATGGCAATATACAGATATCATGGGGTAGATGGCAATATACAGATATCATGGGGTAGATGGCAATATACAGATATCATGGGGTAGATGGCAATATACAAATATCATGGGGTAGATGGGAATATACAGACATCATGGGGTAGATGGCAATATACAACAGACATCATGGGGTAGATGACAATATACAGATATCATGGGGTAGATGGCAATATACAGACATCATGGAGTACATGGCAATATACAGACATCATGGGGCACAAAGCAATATACAGATATCATGGGGTAGATGTCAATATACAGATATCATTGGGTAGAAAGCAATATACAGATATCATGGGGTAGATGTCAATATACAGATACCATGGGGTAGATGGCAATATACAGATATCATGGGGTAGGTGGCAATATACTGACATCATGGGGTACATAGCAATATACATACATCATGGGGTAGATGGCAATATACAGACATCATGGGGTAGATGGCAATATACAGACATGATGGGGTAGATGGCAATATACAGATATCATGGGGTTGATGACAATATACAGATATCATGGGGTAGATGGCAATATACAGATATCATGGGGTAGATGACAATATACAGATATCATGGGGTAGATGGCAGTATACAGATAACATGAGGTAGATGGGAATATACAGATATCATGGGGTAGATGACAATATTCAGATATCATGGGGTAGATGGCAATATACAGATATCATGGGGTAGATGACAATATACAGATATCATGGGGTAGATGGCAATATACAGATATCATGGGGTAGATGGCAATATACAGATATCATGGGGTAGATGGCAATATACAGATATCATGGGGTAGATGACAATATACAGATATCATGGGGTAGATGGCAATATACAGATATCATGGGGTAGATGGCAATATACAGATATCATGGGGTAGATGGCAATATACAGATATCATGGGGTAGGTGGCAATATACTGACATCATGGGGTACATAGCAATATACATACATCATGGGGTAGATGGCAATATACAGACATCATGGGGTAGATGGCAATATACAGACATGATGGGGTAGATGGCAATATACAGATATCATGGGGTTGATGACAATATACAGATATCATGTGGTAGATGGGAATATACAGACATCATGGGGTACATGGCAATATACAGATATCATGGGGTAGATGGCAATATACAGATATCATGTGGTAGATGGGAATATACAGACATCATGGGGTACATGGCAATATACAGATATCATGTGGTAGATGGGAATATACAGATATCATGGGGTAGATCGCAATATACAGACATCATGGGTAGATGGCAATATACAGATATCATGGAGTAGATGGCAATATACAGACATCATGGGGTAGATGACAATATACAGACATCATGGGGTAGATGACAATATACAGATATCATGGGGTAGATGGCAATATACAGACATCATGGGTAGATGACAATATACAGATATCATGGGGTAGATGACAATATACAGATATCATGGGGTAGATGGCAATATACAGATATCACGGGGTAGATGGCAATATACAGATATCATGGGGTACATAGCAATATACAGACATCATGGGGTACATAGCAATATACCGATATCATGGGGTAGATGACAATATACAGATATCATGGGGTAGATGGCAATATACAGACATCATGGGTAGATGGCAATATACAGACATCATGGGGTAGATGGCAATATACAGACATCATGGGGTAGATGGCAATATACAGATATCATGGGGTAGATGGCAATATACAGATATCATGTGGTAGATGGGAATATACAGACATCATGGGGTTCATGGCAATATACAGATATCATGGGGTAGATGGCAATATACAGACATCATGGGGTACAAAGCAATATACAGATATCATGGGGTAAATAGCAATATACAGATATCATGGGGTAGATGGCAATATACAGGTATCATGGGGTAGATGGCAATATACAGATATCATGGGGTACATGGCAATATACAGACATCATGGGGTAGATGGCAATATACAGACATCATGGGGTACATGGCAATAAACAGACATCATGGGGTAGATGGCAATATACAGATATCATGGGGTACATGGCAATATACAGATATCATGGGGTAGATGGCAATATACAGACATCATGGGGTACAAAGCAATATACAGATATCATGGGGTAGATAGCAATAACAGACATCATGGGGTAGATGGCAATATACAGACATCATGGGGTAGATGGCAATATACAGACATCATGGGGTAGATGGCAATATACAGATATCACGGGGTAGATGGCAATATACAGACATCATACAGATATCATGGGGTAGATGGCAATATACAGACATCATGGGGTAGATGGCAATATACAGATATCATGGGGTAGATGGCAATATACAGATATCACAGGGTAGATGGCAATATACAGACATCATACAGATATCATGGGGTAGATGGCAATATACAGATATCATGGGGTAGATGGCAATATACAGACATCATGGGGTAGATGGCAATATACAGACATCATGGGGTAGATGGCAATATACAGACATCATGGGGTAGATGGCAATATACAGATATCATGGGGCAGATGGCAATATACAGACATCATGGGGTAGATGGCAGTATACAGCTATCATGGGGTACATGGCAATATACAGCTATCATGGGGTACATGGCAATATACAGACATCATGGGGTACATGGCAATATACAGATATCATGGGGTAGATGGCAGTATACAGATATCATGGGGTAGATGGCAGTATACAGATATCATGGGGTAGATGGCAATATACAGACATCATGGGGTAGATGGCAATATACAGACATCATGGGGTAGATGGCAATATACAGACATCATGGGGCACAAAGCAATATACAGATATCATGGGGTAGATGTCAATATACAGATATCATGGGGTAGATAGCAATATACAGATATCATGGGGTAGATGTCAATATACAGATATCATGGGGTAGATGGCAATATACAGATATCATGGGGTAGGTGGCAATATACTGACATCATGGGGTACATAGCAATATACAGACATCATGGGGTAGATGGCAATATACAGACATCATGGGGTAGATGGCAATATACAGACATCATGGGGTAGATGGCAATATACAGACATCATGGGGTAGATGACAATATACAGACATCATGGGGTAGATGGCAATATACAGATATCATGGGGTAGATGACAATATACAGATATCATGGGGTAGATGGCAGTATACAGATATCATGGGGTAGATGGCAATATACAGATATCATGGGGTAGATGGCAATATACAGACATCATACAGATATCATGGGGTAGATGGCAATATACAGACATCATGGGGTAGATGGCAATATACAGACATCATGGGTAGATGACAATATACAGATATCATGGGGTAGATGGCAATATACAGATATCATGGGGTAGATGGCAATATACAGATATCATGGGGTAGATGGCAATATACAGATATCATGGGGTAGATAGCAATATACAGATATCATGGGGTACATAGCAATATACAGACATCATGGGGTAGATGGCAATATACAGACATCATGGGGTAGATGGCAATATACAGACATCATGGGGTAGATGGCAATATACAGATATCATGGGTAGATGGCAATATACAGACATCATGGGGTAGATGGCAATATACAGACATCATGGGTAGATGGCAATATACAGACATCATGGGGTAGAGGGCAATATACAGACATCATGGGGTAGACGGCAATATACAGACATCATGGAGTAGATGGCAATATACAGATATCATGGGTAGATGGCAATATACAGACATCATGGGGTAGATGGCAATATACAGACATCATGGATAGATGACAATATACAGATATCATGGGGTAGATGGCAATATACAGACATCATGGGTAGATGGCAATATACAGATATCATGGGGTAGATGGCAATATACAGACATCATGGGTAGATGACAATATACAGATATCATGGGGTAGATGGCAATATACAGACATCATGGGGTAGATGGCAATATACAGACATCATGGGTAGATGACAATATACAGACATCATGGGGTAGATGGCAATATACAGACATCATGGGGTAGATGGCAATATACAGACATCATGGGGTAGATGGCAATATACAGACATCATGGGTAGATGACAATATACAGACATCATGGGGTAGATGGCAATATACAGACATCATGGGGTAGATGGCAATATACATACATCATGGGGTAGATGGCAATATACAGACATCATGGGGTAGATGGCAATATACAGACATCATGGGGTAGATGGCAATATACAGATATCACGGGGTAGATGGCAATATACAGACATCATACAGATATCATGGGGTAGATGGCAATATACAGATATCATGGGGTAGATGGCAATATACAGACATCATGGGGTAGATGGCAATATACAGACATCATGGGGTAGATGGCAATATACAGACATCATGGAGTAGATGGCAATATACAGATATCATGGGGCAGATGGCAATATACAGACATCATGGGTAGATGGCAATATACAGACATCATGGGGTAGAGGGCAATATACAGACATCATGGGGTAGACGGCAATATACAGACATCATGGAGTAGATGGCAATATACAGATATCATGGGTAGATGGCGATATACAGACATCATGGGGTAGATGGCAATATACAGACATCATGGATAGATGACAATATACAGATATCATGGGGTAGATGGCAATATACAGACATCATGGGTAGATGGCAATATACAGATATCATGGGGTAGATGGCAATATACAGACATCATGGGTAGATGACAATATACAGATATCATGGGGTAGATGGCAATATACAGACATCATGGGGTAGATGGCAATATACAGACATCATGGGTAGATGACAATATACAGACATCATGGGGTAGATGGCAATATACAGACATCATGGGGTAGATGGCAATATACAGACATCATGGGGTAGATGGCAATATACAGACATCATGGGTAGATGACAATATACAGACATCATGGGGTAGATGGCAATATACAGACATCATGGGGTAGATGGCAATATACAGACATCATGGGGTAGATGGCAATATACAGACATCATGGGGTAGATGGCAATATACAGACATCATGGGGTAGATGGCAATATACAGACATCATGGGGTAGATGGCAATATACAGACATCATGGGTAGATGACAATATACAGATATCATGGGGTAGATGGCAATATACAGACATCATGGGTAGATGACAATATACAGATATCATGGGGTAGATGGCAATATACAGACATCATGGGGTAGATGGCAATATACAGATATCATGGGGTAGATAGCAATATACAGACATCATGGGGTAGATGGCAATATACAGACATCATGGGGTAGATGGCAATATACAGATATCACGGGGTAGATGGCAATATACAGACATCATACAGATATCATGGGGTAGATGGCAATATACAGACATCATGGGGTAGATGGCAATATACAGATATCATGGGGTAGATGGCAATATACAGATATCACGGGGTAGATGGCAATATACAGACATCATACAGATATCATGGGGTAGATGGCAATATACAGATATCATGGGGTAGATGGCAATATACAGACATCATGGGGTAGATGGCAATATACAGACATCATGGGGTAGATGGCAATATACAGACATCATGGGGTAGATGGCAATATACAGATATCATGGGGCAGATGGCAATATACAGACATCATGGGGTAGATGGCAGTATACAGCTATCATGGGGTACATGGCAATATACAGCTATCATGGGGTACATGGCAATATACAGACATCATGGGGTAGATGGCAGTATACAGATATCATGGGGTAGATGGCAGTATACAGATATCATGGGGTAGATGGCAATATACAGACATCATGGGGTAGATGGCAATATACAGATATCATGGGGTAGATGGCAATATACAGACATCATGGGGTAGATGGCAGTATACAGACATCATGAGGTAGATGGCAATATACAGATATCATGGGGTAGATGGCAATATACAGACATCATGGGGTAGATGGCAGTATACAGATATCATGGGGTAGATGGCAATATACAGACATCATGGGGTAGATGGCAATATACATACATCATGGGGTAGATGGCAATATACAGATACCGTGGGGTAGATGGCAATATACAGACATCATGGGGTAGATGGCAATATACAGACATCATGGGGTAGATGGCAATATACAGACATCATGGGGTAGATGGCAATATACAGACATCATGGGGTAGATGGCAATATACAGACATCATGGGGTAGATGGCAATATACAGACATCATGGAGTAGATGGCAATATACAGACATCACGGGGTAGATGGCAATATACAGACATCACGGGGCAGATGGCAATATACAGACATCATGGAGTAGATGGCAATATACAGACATCACGGGGTAGGTGGTACACATAGAAAGATCTCAGTACCAGGAGATACATACCTGTATGCAGTCCCCATCACTGTATGTGCAGCTGACATCCACCATGTATGACCGCAGCTCTGACCTGACACCTTCTCCATACCCCCTCTAGGTGTGGAAGACGGAACTGCTGTAGATATCTTCTCCTTCGGCATGTGTGCTCTTGAGGTAAGACATTTTGATTTTATCCATCCATGATCTCTCAGTCTGCGTAGGAATGACATTTGTAATAAACGCCATAAACTGCACTGTGCATATTTAGTGATATACAATAGATCTGTCGTTGAATCTACAGGGAGGAGAGTGAGGGAGAGGCACCACTTTCCAGTCCTCACCTAGAGTGATGTGCCCAGGTCTAAGATCATATCCTGGGGAGGAGAGTGAGGTAGAGGCACCACTTCCCAGTCCTCACCTAGAGCAATGTGCCCAGGTCTGACATCATATCCCGGGGAGGAGACTGAGGTAAAGGCACCACTTCCCAGTCCTCACCTAGAGAAATGTGCCCAGGTCTGAGATCATTTCCCGGGAAGGAGAGTGAGGTAGAGGTACCACTTCCCAGTCCTCACCTAGAGTGATGTGCCCAGGTCTGCGGTCAGATCCCCAGTCGGGTTAGTGAGGTAGAGATACCACTTTCCAGTCCTCACCTGGAGTGATGTGCCCAGGTCTGAGGTCAGATCCCTGGGGAGGAGAGTGAGGTAGAGGTACCACTTCCCAGTCCTCACCTAGAGTAATGTGCCCAGGTCTGAGGTCAGACCCCTGGAGGAGAGTGTGGTAGAGTTACCACTTCCCAATCCTCACCTGGAGTGATGTGCCCAGGTCTGAGGTCAGATCCCTGGGGAGGAGAGTGAGGTAGAGGTACCACTTCCCAGTCCTCACCTAGAGTAATATGCCCAGGCCTGAGATCAGACCCCTGGAGGAGAGTGAGGTAGAGGTACCACTTCCTAGTCCTCACCTAGAGTAATGCGCAAAGGTCTGTGGTCAGATCCCTGGGGAGGAGAGTGAGGTAGAGGTACCGCTTCCCAGTCCTCACCTAGAGTAATGTGTCCATGTCTGAGGTCAGATTCCTGGGGAGGAGAGTGAGGTAGAGGTACCGCTTCCCAGTCCTCACCTAGAGTAATGTGCCCAGGTCTGAGGTCAGATCCCCAGGGAGGAGAGTAAGGTAGAGGTACTGCTTCCCAGTCCTCACCTAGAGAAATGTGCCCAGGTCTGAGGTCAGATCCCCGGTGAGGAGAGTGAGGTAGAGGCACCACTTCCTAGTCCTCACCTAGAGTAATGTGCCCAGGTCTGAGGTCAGATCCCCAGGGAGGAGAGTGAGGTAGAGGTACTGCTTCCCAGTCCTCACCTAGAGTAATGTGCCCAGGTCTGAGATCAGATCCCCAGGGAGGAGAGTGAGGTAGAGGTACCGCTTCCCAGTCCTCACCTGGAGTGATGTTACCAGGTCTGAGGTCAGATCCCCGGGGAGGAGAGTGAGGTAGAGGTACCGCTTCCCAGTCCTCACCTAAAGTGATGTTACCAGGTCTGAGGTCATATCCCGGGGAGGAGAGTGAGGTAGAGGTACCGCCTCCCAGTCCTCACCTAGAGTAATGTGCCCAGGTCTGAGGTCAGATCTCGGGGAGGAGAGTGAGGTAGAGGTACCGCTTCCCAGTGCTCACCTAGAGTAATGTGCCCAGGTCTGAGGTCAGATCCCGGGGAGGAGAGTGAGGTAGAGGTACCGCTTCCCAGTCCTCACCTGGAGTGATGTTACCAGGTCTGAGGTCAGCTCCCCGGGGAGGAGAGTGAGGTAGAGGTACCGCTTCCCAGTACTCACCTAGAGTAATGTGCCCAGGTCTGAGGTCAGATCCCCGGGGAGGAGAGTGAGGTAGAGGTACCGCTTCCCAGTCCTCACCTAGAGTAATGTGCCCAGGTCTCAGGTCAGATCCCTGGGGAGGAGAGTGAGGTAGAGGTACCGCTTCCCAGTCCTCATCTAGCGTAATGTGTCTATGTCTGAGGTCAGATCCCCGGGGAGGAGACTGAGGTAGAGGTACCGCTTCCCAGTCCTCACCTAGAGTAATGTGCCCAGGTCTGAGATCAGATCCCCAGGGAGGAGAGTGAGGTAGAGGTACCGCTTCCCAGTCCTCACCTGGAGTGATGTTACCAGGTCTGAGGTCAGATCCCCGGGGAGGAGAGTGAGGTAGAGGTACCGCTTCCCAGTCCTCACCTAGCGTAATGTGTCTATGTCTGAGGTCAGATCCCGGGGAGGAGAGTGAGGTAGAGGTACCGCTTCCCAGTCCTCACCTAGCGTAATGTGTCTATGTCTGAGGTAAGATCCTCGGGGAGGAGACTGAGGTAGAGGTACTGCTTCCCAGTCCTCACCTGGAGTGATGTTACCAGGTCTGAGGTCTGATCCCTGGGGAGGAGAGTGAGGTAGAGGTACCGCTTCCCAGTCCTCACCTAGAGTAATGTGCCCAGGTCTGAGATCAGATCCCCAGGGAGGAGAGTGAGGTAGAGGTACCGCTTCCCAGTCCTCACCTAAAGTGATGTTACCAGGTCTGAGGTCATATCCCGGGGAGGAGAGTGAGGTAGAGGTACCGCCTCCCAGTCCTCACCTAGAGTAATGTGCCCAGGTCTGAGGTCAGATCCCGGGGAGGAGAGTGAGGTAGAGGTACCGCTTCCCAGTCCTCACCTAGAGTAATGTGCCCAGGTCTGAGGTCAGATCCCGGGGAGGAGATTGAGGTAGAGGTACCGCTTCCCAGTCCTCACCTGGAGTGATGTTACCAAGTCTGAGGTCAGATCCCCGGGGAGGAGAGTGAGGTAGAGGTACCGCTTCCCAGTCCTCACCTAGAGTAATGTGCCCAGGTCTGAGGTCAGATTCCCGGGGAGGAGAGTGAGGTAGAGGTACCACTTCCCAGTCCTCACCTATAGTGATGTGCCCAGGTCTGAGGTCAGATCCCCAGGGGAGGAGAGTGAGGTAGAGGTACCGCTTCCCAGTCCTCACCTAGCGTAATGTGTCTATGTCTGAGGTCAGATCCCTGGAGAAGAGAGTGAGGTAGAGGTACCGCTTCCCAGTCCTCACCTAGAGTAATGTGCCCAAGTCTGAGGTCAGATCCCGGGGAGGAGAGTGAGGTAGAGTTACCGCTTCCCAATCCTCACCTAGAGTAATGTGTCCAGTTCTGAGATAGGGCCATGTACTAAGCAGTAACACAAGTGGAGAAGTTGACCATGGCAGCCAATCAGCTGCTCTGTATACTTTTATAGTATGCAAATTATAAATGTTACGTCAATGCTGATTGGTTGCCATGGGCAACTTCTCCACTGGCTCACTTCTCCACTTGTATCACTGCTTAGTACATCTCCCCCCATTATTTGTGTAGATATTTCCCCAGATAAGTAACAAATCATATCCCATTGCATAGTCCCAGTTTACCACAGCCATGTAACGGAGTGGACAGCGTGTGAACGTTTCCCTATGTTTCCCATTTGCCCGCTGCTACAGGAGGGGGACCCAAAGATCCCTCTCTAGTGATATTGTAGCCAATAGGTAATGTTTCCAGCTGGTTAGTAAGTAGAGATGCCAGTTCCTGGACCCCACCAGGGGTAATTGACCCAGTCTAGGAGAGGTCTCCATGCAGGAGAGTGATCAGCCCCTAGCAATGTGTTCTAGAAAGATGTCTCTCTTGTCTGATATTCCAGGCCAGAGAATGTACGTGCTGAGCACATGTGACATTGTGTTTTGACTCCAGATGTTGGCAATGTGTAACCTCCCTCCACCTCCCGGCACAGTGCACATGATGCTGCTGGAGGGAGTCTTGGCAGATGTTCACATCCCTCAGTTTGATTTAAGCTACAGTACATAACTGTGGGAACACGAGTTCCCAGGTTCCTGGCAGGTCATCACCTCACCGCAACACACGTTATTCGTTTTATGTGGAACTGAGATGTCACCTAGTGTAAGGTTCACTTCATACAGGCAGACGGGAGGATCACATCGTGTTGTAGAGCTGCACTGCGCCTGATTCACGTGTGTAAGTAAAGCAAAAAAAGCAAGCCACTGGGCAAAAACCATGCTGCACTGCGGGTGGGGCAGATGTAACATGTGCTGAGAGAGTTAGATTTGGGTGGGGGCTGTTCAGACTGAAATCTAAATTGCAGTGTAACTATAAAGCTGTGTAACGTGTGTGGACTACATGCAGAAGCAGCCGGTATTTACCCTGCACAGAAACTATATACAGTATGTACTTGCTCATCGTGCATGGTAACTTGGGGGGTCATTCCGAGTTGTTCGCTCGCAAGCTGCTTTTAGCAGCTTTGCACACGCTAAGCCGCCGCCTACTGGGAGTGAATCTTAGCTTATCAAAATTGCGAACGAAAGATTCGCAATATTGCGAAAAGACTTCTCTGTGCAGTTTCTGAGTAGCTCGAGACTTACTCTTCCAGTGCGATCAGTTCAGTGCTTGGCGTTCCTGGTTTGACGTCACAAACACACCCAGCGTTCGCCCAGACACTCCTCCGTTTCTCCAGCCACTCCCGCGTTTTTCCCAGAAACGGTAGCGTTTTTTCACACACTCCCATAAAACGGCCAGTTTCTGCCCAGAAACACCCACTTCCTGTCAATCACATTACGATCACTAGAACGAAGAAAAAACCTCGTAATGCCGTGAGTAAAATACCTACCTGCATAGCAAATTTACTTGGCGCAGTCGCACTGCGGACATTGCGCATGCGCATTAGCGACTAATCGCTCCGTTGCGAGAAAAAAATAACGAGCGAACAACTCGGAATGACCCCCATGGTTTGTTCCAGACACAAAGTTACTGGATTTTTGCTTTACTTACAAACATGAATCAGAACCTGTCAGTGCCGTAATGCAATGGGCCAAAGCCTGAAGATGTCCCTTCTTTCTGACACGCTGCTGATTCGCTTTATATTGGTCACAATGGAAGTGTAGCGACAAACCACAGCCATAGAGAAAGGGCACCTGGGGGTAAGCCAGAGCCCCCTGTACCATGTAGGATGGTGACAGACCTCAGCGACATGACGCAATGGCCAAGTAGTTGTAACAACTCCCACCTCTGTGAGACAAGGGGCAGATTGTGCCCAGCAATTGTCCGGAAGGTCAAAGTGTTCAGGATTCATAACCTAACAATCATCTGCTTTTAACCATCTCCTCATAACTAAATGAAGAGATTATGGGGGTAATTCCAAGTTGATCGCAGCAGGATTTTTGATAGCAATTGGACAAAACCATGTGCACTGCAGGGGAGGCAGATATAACATGTGCAGAAAGAGTTAGATTTGTGTGGGTTATTTTGTTTCTGTGCACGGTAAATACTGGCTGCTATATTTTTACACTGCAAATTAGATTGCAGATTGAACACACCCCATCCAAATCTAACTCTCTCTGCACATGTTATATCTGCCTCCCCTGCAGTGCACATGCTTTTGCCCAATTGCTATCAAAAATCCTGCTGCGATCAACTTGGAATTACCCCCTATGAACTTGGTGTTGACAAGGGGTGGACAGCGCCCCCTGCAGAATGGAAAATTAGGACATTTCTTACCCCTCAATTGCACAAACTTCTTTGTTCAATAACTTAGAGAAATGATACAGAGACGAGAGATAAAGGAGTTAATCATTAAAACACTCAACCCTGATTGAAAAAAAAATGTAATTGTGAGTTGTGAAGCCTGCACTACAAGTGCCATGATGCCTTGTGCTTCCTGTGCAGATGGCTGTGTTGGAGATTCAGACCAATGGGGATAAAGTCACATCGGACAGTATTACCCGAGCCGTCGGGTCCCTGGAGGACCCCAACATGAAGGTGAGGACGGGAGCTATAGGTGGAAGGGGCGCAGGTCTCCTGTCTCAGGGTGTGGCCAGAAATAAATACTCTCTTCTCTTTCTCCCAGGAGTTTATCCTGCAGTGCCTGTCACCCTCCGCGGGTCATCGGCCATCCGCCCACAACCTTCTCTTCCACAGAGTATTGTTTGAGGTCCATTCCCTGAAGCTTCTAGCAGCCCATTGTTTCATCAATACACCCTGTGAGTATTACTCATCATACATACTCCTCTCCCTCACTATACCCTGTGAGTATTACTCATCCTACATACTCCTCTCCCTCACTATACCCTGTGAGTATTACTCATCATACATACTCCTCTCCCTCACTATACCCTGTGAGTACTACTCATCATACATACTCCCCTCCCTCGCTATACCCTGTGATTATTACTCATCATACATACTCCCCTCCCTCGCTATACCCTGTGAGTATACTCATCATACATACTCCTCTCCCTCACTATACCCTGTGAGTATTACTCATCATCGTACATACTCCCCACCCTCGCTATACCCTGTGAGTATTACTCATCATACATACATCCCTCCCTCGCTATACCCTGTGAGTATTACTCATCATACATAGTCCTCTCCCTCACTATACCCTGTGAGTATTACTCATCATCGTACATACTCCCCACCCTCGCTATACCCTGTGAGTATTACTCATCATACATACATCCCTCCCTCGCTATACCCTGTGAGTATTACTCATCATACATACTCCCCTCCCTCGCTATACCCTGTGAGTATACTCATCATACATACTCCCCTCCCTCGCTATACCCTGTGATTATTACTCATCATATATACTCCCCTCCCTCGCTATATACTTTAAGTATTACTCATCATACATACTCCCCTCCCTCGCTATACCCTGTGAGTATTACTCATCATACATACTCCCCTCCCTCGCTATACCCTGTGATTATTACTCATCATACATACTCCCCTCACTCACTATACCCTGTGAGTACTACTCATCATACATACTCCCCTCCCTCGCTATACCCTGTGAGTCCTACTCATCATACATACTCCCCTCAATCACTACACCCTGTGAGTATTACTCATCATACATACTCCCCTCCCTCGTTATGCACATACTCCCTTTCCTTCCTACACTGTGTGATTAATACTCTGCACATACTCCGCTTCCTACCCTGTGTGAATAATACTTTAAACATATTCCACTTCCTTCCTACCCTGTGTGAGTAATACTCTGCACATAGGGGGTAATTCAGACCTGATCGCTTGGCTGTGTTTTTGCACGGTGGGCGATCAGGTCTAAACTGCGCATGCGTATGCATCGCAATGCGCAGGCGCATCACACGGGTACAAAGCGGATCGCCGCTCAGCGATGGGTGTATGTGAAGAATCCATTCGCACGGGCATTCGCAAGGAGATTGACAGGAAGAGGGCGTTTGTGGGTGGCAACTGACCGTTAGTGGTTAGAAAAACGCAGGCGCGTCCAAGCGTTTGCAGGGCGGGTTCCTGACGTCAATTCCGGTTCCGGACAGGCTGATGTGATCGCAGCGGCTGAGTAAGTCCTGGCTGCGCAGAGACTGCACAAGATCTGTTTGTACATCTCTGCTACACATGCGTTCACACACCTGCACAGCGAAAATACACTCCCCTGTAGGCGGTGATTATCTGATCGTAGCAGTGCAAAAATCGCCTGCTAGCGATCAGGTCTGACTTACCCCCATACTCCGCTTTCTTCCTACACTGTGTGATTAATACTCTGCACATGGGGGGTCATTCCGAGTTGATCACTCGCTAGCAACTTTTTGCAGCGCTGCGATCAGGTTAATTTTCAGCAAATTAGATAAACTACCCACTAAAAATACCACAGCGGCTGGGAGGGGTTTGTCAGACCCCACAATAAGATAAACAATATACAAAAAAGTACCAGCGCTAGGAGTTGTATTACCAATTATTCAATAAGTCAAATACCACTGGATCAGTTATAGTATTTAATAATGAACATGATTATCACACACATTAAAAACGTGAGAATAAAAGATATTAAGAAATATTGACCATACAAATAAAAATAAAGATAAAAATTGGCTCTGAGGTAATAATTTAATTCAAATTGCTGATAAGGACCCAACCATCATTTTAGTGATCCCGGACTTATTAAGGTGCAGATTTCCTCCTCCTTAGATTATTATGCAGTCAGCTGGGGCTCCTGCTTCTAAGCAGACTATTGCTCGCTGGATCTGTAACACGATTCAGCAGGCTCATTCTACAGCTGGATTGCCGTTACCGAAATCAGTGAAAGCCCATTCCACTAGGAAGGTGGGCTCATCTTGGGCGGCTGCCCGAGGGGTCTCGGCTTTACAGCTTTGCCGAGCTGCTACCTGGTCGGGTTCAAACACTTTTGCAAAATTCTACAAGTTTGATACCCTGGCTGAGGAGGACCTTGTGTTTGCTCAATCGGTGCTGCAGAGTCATCCGCACTCTCCCGTCCGGTCTGGAGCTTTGGTATAAACTCCATGGTCCTTTTGGAGTCCCCAGCATCCTCTAGGACGAAGTAGAAAATCGGTGCTGCATCGCTGGGGGGGGGGGGGGGGGCGTTACTGACATGCAGGGCGGGATAGCCGTGTGCTGGGCGTCCCCCCGCATGTCTATGGACATGATCGTAGCCCTGCAAAATTTTGCAGGGCTACGTTCAACTCGGTATGACCCCCTATGTGATTAATGCTCTGCACATACTATCCTTCTGTCATTCAGTGTGTGATTAATGCTCTGCACTGCACCACTTCCTTCCTACACTGTGATTAATACTCTGCACATACTATCCTTCTGTCATTCACTGTGTGATTAATACTCTGTACTGCACCACTTCCTTCCTACACTGTGATTAATACTCTGCACATACTATCCTTCTGTCATTCAGTGTGTGATTAATGCTCTGCACTGCTCCCCTTCCTTCCTACACTGTGATTAATACTCTGCACATACTATCCTTCTGTCATTCACTGTGTGATTAATGCTCTGCACTGCACCACTTCCTTCCTACACTGTGATTAATACTCTGCACATACTATCCTTCTGTCATTCAGTGTGTGATTAATGCTCTGCACTGCACCACTTCCTTCCTACACTGTGATTAATACTCTGCACATATTATCCTTCTGTCATTCAGTGTGTGATTAATGCTCTGCACTGCACCACTTCCTTCCTACACTGTGATTAATACTCTGCACATACTATCCTTCTGTCATTCAGTGTGTGATTAATGCTCTGCACTGCACCACTTCCTTCCTACACTGTGATTAATACTCTGCACATACTATCCTTCTGTCATTCACTGTGTGATTAATGCTCTGCACTGCACCACTTCCTTCCTACACTGTGATTAATACTCTGCACATACTATCCTTCTGTCATTCAGTGTGTGATTAATGCTCTGCACTGCACCACTTCCTTCCTACACTGTGATTAATACTCTGCACATACTATCCTTCTGTCATTCACTGTGTGATTAATGCTCTGCACTGCTCCCCTTCCTTCCTACACTGTGATTAATACTCTTCACATACTATCCTTCTGTCATTCAGTGTGTGATTAATGCTCTGCACTGCACCACTTCCTTCCTACACTGTGATTAATACTCTGCACATACTATCCTTCTGTCATTAACTGTGTGATTAATACTCTGCACATACTATCCTTCTGTCATTCACTGTGTGATTAATGCTCTGCACATACTATCCTTCTGTCATTCACTGTGTGATTAATGCTCTGCACTGCACCACTTCCTTCCTACACTGTGATTAATACTCTGCACATACTATCCTTCTGTCATTCACTGTGTGATTAATACTCTGCACTGCTCCCCTTCCTTCCTACACTGTGATTAATGCTCTGCACATACTATCCTTCTGTCATTCACTGTGTGATTAATACTCTGCACTGCTCCCCTTCCTTCCTACACTGTGATTAATACTCTGCACATACTATCCTTCTGTCATTCACTGTGTGATTAATACTCTGCACTGCTCCCCTTCCTTCCTACACTGTGATTAATACTCTGCACATACTATCCTTCTGTCATTCACTGTGTGATTAATACTCTGCACTGCTCCCCTTCCTTCCTACACTGTGATTAATACTCTGCACATACTATCCTTCTGTCATTCACTGTGTGATTAATACTCTGCACATACTATCCTTCTGTCATTCACTGTGTGATTAATACTCTGCACATACTATCCTTCTGTCATTCACTGTGTGATTAATACTCTGCACATACTATCCTTCTGTCATTCACTGTGTGATTAATACTCTGCACTGCTCCCCTTCCTTCCTACACTGTGATTAATACTCTGCACATACTATCCTTCTGTCATTCACTGTGTGATTAATACTCTGCACTGCTCCCCTTCCTTCCTACACTGTGATTAATACTCTGCACATACTATCCTTCTGTCATTCACTGTGTGATTAATACTCTGCACTGCTCCCCTTCCTTCCTACACTGTGATTAATACTCTGCACATACTATCCTTCTGTCATTCACTGTGTGATTAATACTCTGCACTGCTCCCCTTCCTTCCTACACTGTGATTAATACTCTGCACATACTATCCTTCTGTCATTAACTGTGTGATTAATACTCTGCACATACTATCCTTCTGTCATTCACTGTGTGATTAATGCTCTGCACATACTATCCTTCTGTCATTCACTGTGTGATTAATGCTCTGCACTGCACCACTTCCTTCCTACACTGTGATTAATACTCTGCACATACTATCCTTCTGTCATTCACTGTGTGATTAATACTCTGCACTGCTCCCCTTCCTTCCTACACTGTGATTAATGCTCTGCACATACTATCCTTCTGTCATTCACTGTGTGATTAATACTCTGCACTGCTCCCCTTCCTTCCTACACTGTGATTAATACTCTGCACATACTATCCTTCTGTCATTCACTGTGTGATTAATACTCTGCACTGCTCCCCTTCCTTCCTACACTGTGATTAATACTCTGCACATACTATCCTTCTGTCATTCACTGTGTGATTAATACTCTGCACTGCTCCCCTTCCTTCCTACACTGTGATTAATACTCTGCACATACTATCCTTCTGTCATTCACTGTGTGATTAATACTCTGCACATACTATCCTTCTGTCATTCACTGTGTGATTAATACTCTGCACTGCTCCCCTTCCTTCCTACACTGTGATTAATACTCTGCACATACTATCCTTCTGTCATTCACTGTGTGATTAATACTCTGCACTGCTCCCCTTCCTTCCTACACTGTGATTAATACTCTGCACATACTATCCTTCTGTCATTCACTGTGTGATTAATACTCTGCACATACTATCCTTCTGTCATTCACTGTGTGATTAATACTCTGCACATACTATCCTTCTGTCATTCACTGTGTGATTAATACTCTGCACATACTATCCTTCTGTCATTCACTGTGTGATTAATACTCTGCACATACTATCCTTCTGTCATTCACTGTGTGATTAATACTCTGCACATACTATCCTTCTGTCATTCACTGTGTGATTAATACTCTGCACATTGGGGGTCAGTCCGAGTTGATCGTAGCTGTGCAAAATTTAGCACAGTTCCGATCATGTTCCCAGACATGCGGGGGGGCTCCCAGCACAGGGCTAATCCACCCCCCCCCCCTCCCCCGCACAAGTACAAAAGCATCACACAGCGGCGATGCTTTTGTACTTGTTGAGTAACTCCCGGCTAACGCAGCTCCTGCGTCTGGCCGGGAGTTACCCGTCGCTGCCCCTGGTCACAGCGGCTGCGTGTGACGTCACGCAGCCGCTGCGGCCCGCCCCCTGCATGGTCCGGCCACGCCTGCACTGGCCAGACCGCACCCCCTCCCGCCCAGCAACCGCCTCTGCCTGTCAATCAGGCAGAGGCGATCGCTAGGGAACGACGGCCTTCGGCCGGCGCATGCGCAGTTTCGAACCGATCGCTATGCTGCGAACAACTGCAGCGAGCAATCGCGTCGGAATGACCCTCATACTTCCATTTCTTCCTACACTGTGTGATTAATACTCTACATATACTCTGCTTCCTTCCTATCCTGTGTGATTAATACTCTACATATACTCCCATTTCTTCCTACACTGTGTGATTAATACTCTACATATACTCTGCTTCCTTCCTATCCTGTGTGATTAATACTCTACATATACTCCCCTTCCTTCCTACCCTGTGTGATTAATACTCTACATATACTCCCATTTCTTCCTATCCTGTGTGATTAATACTCTACATATACTCCCATTCCTTCCTGTCCTGTGTGAGTAATACTCTACATATACTCCCCTTCCTTCCTACCCTGTGTGATTAATACTCTACATATACTCCCCTTTCTTCCTACCCTGTGTGATTAATACTCTACATATACTCCCCTTCCTTCCTATCCTGTGTGATTAATACTCTACATATATTCTGCTTCCTTCCTATCCTGTGTGATTAATACTCTACATATACTCCCCTTCCTTCCTACCCACCCTGTGTGATTAATACTCTACATATACTCCCCTTCCTTCCTATCCTGTGTGATTAATACTCTACATATATTCTGCTTCCTTCCTATCCTGTGTGATTAATACTCTACATATACTCCCCTTCCTTCCTACCCTGTGTGATTAATACTCTACATATACTCCCCTTCCTTCCTACCCTGTGTGATTAATACTCTACATATACTCCCCTTCCTTCCTATCCTGTGTGATTAATACTCTACATATATTCTGCTTCCTTCCTATCCTGTGTGATTAATACTCTACATATACTCTGCTTCCTTCCTATCCTGTGTGATTCATACTCTACATATACTCCCCTTCCTTCCTATCATGTGTGATTAATACTCTACATATACTCCCCTTCCTTCCTACCCTGTGTGATTAATACTCTACAGATACTCCCATTTCTCTGACGTCCTAGTGGATGCTGGGAACTCCGTAAGGACCATGGGGAATAGACGGGCTCCGCAGGAGACTGGGCACTCTAAAAGAAAGATTAGGTACTATCTGGTGTGCACTGGCTCCTCCCTCTATGCCCCTCCTCCAGACCTCAGTTAGAATCTGTGCCCGGCCAGAGCTGGGTGCTCCTAGTGGGCTCTCCCGAGCTTGCTAGAAAGAAAGTATTTGTTAGGTTTTTTATTTTCAGTGAGATCTGCTGGCAACAGACTCACTGCTACGTGGGACTGAGGGGAGAGAAGCAAACCTACCTGCGTGCAGCTAGCTTGTGCTTCTTAGGCTACTGGACACCATTAGCTCCAGAGGGTTCGAACACAGGGCCTGACCTCGATCGTCCGTTCCCGGAGCCGCGCCGCCGTCCCCCTTGCAGGGCCAGAAGACAGAAGAAGGAGATGAAATCGGCGGCAGAAGACTCCGGTCTTTATTAAGGTAGCGCACAGCACTGCAGCTGTGCGCCATTGCTCCCACTGCACACCACACACTCCGGTCACTGTAGGGTGCAGGGCGCTGGGGGGGGGCGCCCTGGGCAGCAATAAGAATACCTTTTGGCACTAAATACACATAATACAGTCTGGAAAACTGTATATGTGTAAAAAAAAACCGCCATTAAGCTATACAAAACGTGGGAGAAGCCCGCCGCTGAGGGGGCGGGGCCTTCTTCCTCAGCACAGCAGCGCCATTTTCTCTTCACAGCTCCGCTGGAAGCAGCTCCCCAGGCTCTCCCCTGCAGTATCCTGTACAAGAAGGGTAAAAAAGAGAGGGGGGGCACATAAATTTAGGCGCAAATAGGATAATAAGCAGCTATTGGGAAAAATCACTCAGTATAGTGTAAATCCCTGTGTTATATAGCGCTGTGGTGTGTGCTGGCATACTCTCTCTCTGTCTCCCCAAAGGACTTTGTGGGGTCCTGTCCTCAGTCAGAGCATTCCCTGTGTGTGTGCGGTGTGTCGGTACAGCTGTGTCGACATGTTTGATGAGGGTTACGTGGAGGCGGAGCAGGGGCAGATAAGTGTGGTGTCGCCCCCGACGGGGCCGACACCGGATTGGATGGATATGTGGAAGGTCTTAACAGACAGTGTCAACTCCTTACATAAAAGGTTCGATGACGCAGCAGCCTTGGGACAGCCGGGACCTCAGCCCGCGCCTGCCCAGGCGTCTCAGAGGCCATCATGGCACCTCCGTCTCAGGATACGGCTGCCCTAAAGGAGCCTGCGGATAGAAAGCAGGAAGCTATCCTGAAGTCTGTGTATACACACTCGGGTACTATACTGAGACCTGCTATTGCTTCAGCATGGATGTGTAGTGCTGCAGCAGCATGGTCTGATACCCTGTCAGACAACATTGATTCCCTCGACAGGGATACTATTTTGCTAACCATCGAACATATAAAAGACGTCGTCTTATATATGCGGGATGCACAAGAGGGACATTTGCCTGCTGGCATCTAGAATTAATGCAATGTCCATTTCTGCCAGGAGAGTATTATGGACTCGGCAGTGGACAGGTGATGCTGATTCTAAAAAACACATGGAGGTTTTGCCTTATAAGGGTGAGGAATTGTTTGGGGACGGTCTCTCGGACCTCGTATCCACAGCAACAGCTGGGAAGTCAACTTTTTTTACCTCAGGTTCCCTCACAGCCTAAGAAAGCACCGTATTATCATGTACAGTCCTTTCGGCCTCAGAAAGGCAAGCGGGTCAGAGGCGCATCCTTTCTGCCCAGAGGCAGGGGTAGAGGAAAGAAGCTGCACCAGGCAGCCAGTTCCCAGGAACAAAAATCCTCCCCCGCTTCCTCTAAGTCCACCGCATGACGCTGGGGCTCCACAGGCGGAGCCAGGTGCGGTGGGGGCGCGTCTCCGAAACTTCAGCAACCAGTGGGTTCGCTCACAGGTGGATCTCTGGGCTGTACAAATTGTATCTCAGGGATACAAGCTGGAGTTAGAGGCGACTCCCCCTCGCCGTTACCTCAAATCAGCCTTGCCAGCTGCTCCCAGGGAAAGGGAGGTAGTACTGGCGGCAATTCACAAGCTGTACCTCCAGCAGGTGATAATCAAGGTTCCCCTCCTTCAACAGGGAAGGGGTTACTATTCCACAATGTTTGTGGTACCGAAACCGGACGGTTCGGTGAGACCCATTCTGAATTTAATATCCTTGAACACTTATATAAGGAAGTTCAAGTTCAAAATGGAATCGCTCAGGGCGGTTATTGCAAGCCTGGAAGAGGGGGATTTTATGGTGTCGCTGGACATCAAAGATGCTTACTTGCATGTCCCCATTTACCCACCTCACCAGGAGTACCTCAGGTTTGTGGTACAGGATTGTCATTACCAATTCCAGACGTTGCCGTTTGGTCTGTCCACGGCACCGAGAGTATTTACCAAGGTAATGGCCGAAATGATGATACTCCTTCGGAAGAAGGGAGTTATAATTATCCCGTACTTGGACGATCTCCTTATAAAGGCGAGGTCCAGAGAGCAGTTGTTAGTCAGCGTAGCACTCTCTCGGGAAGTGTTGCAACAGCACGGCTGGATTCTGAATATCCCAAAGTCGCAGCTGATTCCTGCGACGCGTCTGCTTTTCCTGGGCATGATTCTGGACACAGAACAGAAGAAGGTGTTTCTCCCGGTGGAGAAGGCCCAGGAATTGTCATCTCTGGTCAGGGACCTCCTGAAACCAAAACGGGTGTCGGTGCATCACTGCACGCGAGTCCTGGGAAAGATGGTGGCTTCTTACGAAGCAATTCCCTTCGGCTGGTTCCATGCAAGGATCTTTCAGTGGGATCTGTTAGACAAATGGTCCGGATCGCATCTTCAGATGCATCGGTTGATCACCCTGTCCCCAAGGGCCAGGGTGTCTCTGCTGTGGTGGCTGCAGAGTGCTCATCTTCTCGAGGGCCGCAGATTCGGCATACAGGACTGGGTCCTGGTGACCACGGATGCAAGCCTCCGAGGATGGGGGGCAGTCACTCAGGGAAGGAACTTCCAAGGACAGTGGTCAAGTCAGGAGACTTCACTACACATAAATATACTGGAACTAAGGGCCATTTACAACGCCCTGAGTCAAGCAGAGCCCCTGCTTCAAAACCAACCAGTGCTGATTCAATCAGACAACATCACGGCGGTCGCCCATGTAAACCGCCAGGGCGGCACAAGAAGCAGGATGGCGATGGCAGAAGCCACAAGGATTCTTCGATGGGCGGAGAATCACGTGCTAGCACTGTCAGCAGTGTTCATTCCGGGAGTGGACAACTGGGAAGCAGATTTCCTCAGCAGGCACGACCTCCACCCGGGAGAGTGGGGACTTCATCCAGAAGTCTTCCAACTGATTGTAAACCGTTGGGAAAGGCCACAGGTGGACATGATGGCGTCCCGCCTAAACAAAAAGCTAGAAAAATATTGCGCCAGGTCAAGGGACCCTCAGGCGATAGCTGTGGACGCACTAGTGACACCGTGGGTGTACCAGTCGGTTTATGTGTTCCCTCCTCTTCCTCTCATACCCAAGGTACTGAGGATAGTAAGAAAGAGAGGAGTAAGAACTATACTCATCGTTCCGGATTGGCCAAGAAGAACTTGGTAAACAGAACTACAAGAAATGATCTCAGAGGACCCATGGCCTCTGCCTCTCAGACAGGACCTGTTACAGCAGGGGCCCTGTCTGTACCAAGACTTACCGCGGCTGCGTTTGATGGCATGGCGGTTGAACGCCGGATCCTAACGGAAAAGGGCATTCCAGATGAAGTGATTCCTACGCTGATAAAAGCTAGGAAGGATGTGACAGCAAATCATTATCACCGCATATGGCGAAAATATGTTGCTTGGTGTGAGGCCAGGAAGGCCCCAACAGAGGAATTCCAGCTGGGGCGATTTCTGCACTTCCTACAGTCAGGAGTGACTATGGGCCTTAAATTGGGGTCCATAAAGGTCCAGATTTCGGCCCTATCTATTTTCTTTCAAAAAGAACTGGCTTCACTGCCTGAAGTTCAGACGTTTGTTAAGGGAGTGCTGCATATTCAGCCCCCTTTTGTGCCTCCAGTGGCACCTTGGGATCTTAACGTTGTGTTGGATTTCCTGAAATCCCACTGGTTTGAGCCACTTCAGACCGTGGAGCTAAAATTGCTCACGTGGAAAGTGGTCATGCTATTGGCCTTAGCTTCGGCTAGGCGTGTGTCAGAATTGGCGGCTTTGTCATGTAAAAGCCCTTATCTGATCTTCCATATGGACAGGGCAGAATTGAGGACTCGTCCCCAATTTCTCCCTAAGGTGGTATCAGCGTTTCATTTGAACCAACCTATTGTGGTGCCTGCGGCTACTCGGGACTTGGAGGACTCCAAGTTACTGGATGTAGTCAGGGCTTTGAAAATCTATGTAGCCAGGACGGCTGGAGTCAGAAAAACTGACTCGCTGTTTATCCTGCATGCACCCAACATGCTGGGAGCTCCTGCTTCAAAGCAAACTATTGCTCGCTGGATCTGTAACACGATTCAGCAAGCTCATTCTGCGGCAGGGTTACCGCATCCTAAATCGGTAAAAGCCCATTCCACAAGGAAGGTGGGCTCTTCTTGGGCGGCTGCCCGAGGGGTCTCGGCTTTACAGCTTTGCCGAGCTGCTACTTGGTCGGGTTCAAACACATTTGCTAAGTTCTACAAGTTTGATACCCTGGCTGAGGAGGACCTTGCCTTTGCTCATTCGGTGCTGCAGAGTCATCCGCACTCTCCCGCCCGTTTGGGAGCTTTGGTATAATCCCCATGGTCCTTACGGAGTTCCCAGCATCCACTAGGACGTCAGAGAAAATAAGAATTTACTCACCGGTAATTCTATTTCTCGTAGTCCGTAGTGGATGCTGGGCGCCCGTCCCAAGTGCGGACTCTCTGCAATACATGTATATAGTTATTGCTTAACTAAAGGGTTATTGTTATGAGCCATCTGTTACTGAGGCTCAGTTGTTGTTCATACTGTTAACTGGGTATGGTTATCACAAGTTGTACGGTATGATTGGTGTGGCTGGTATGAGTCTTACCCTGGATTTCAAATCCTTTCCTTGTTGTGTCAGCTCTTCCGGGCACAGTTTCCTTAACTGAGGTCTGGAGGAGGGGCATAGAGGGAGGAGCCAGTGCACACCAGATAGTACCTAATCTTTCTTTTAGAGTGCCCAGTCTCCTGCGGAGCCCGTCTATTCCCCATGGTCCTTACGGAGTTCCCAGCATCCACTACGGACTACGAGAAAAAGAATTACCGGTGAGTAAATTCTTATTTTCTTCCTACCCTGTGTGATTGATACTCTACATATGCTCCCCTTCCTTCCTATCCTGTGTGAGTAATACTCTACATATACTCCCTTTCCTTCCTACCCTGTGTGATTAATACTCTACATATACTCCCCTTCCTTCCTACCCTGTGTGATTCATACTCTACATATACTCCCCTTCCTTCCTACCCTGTGTGATTAATACTCGACATATACTCCCCTTCCTTCCTATCCTGTGTGATTAATACTCGACATATACTCCCCTTCCTTCCTATCCTGTGTGACTAATACTCTACATATATTCCGCTTCCTTCCTACCCTGTGTGATTAATACTCTACATATATTCCGCTTCCTTCCTACCCTGTGTGATTAATACTATACATATACTCCCCTTCCTTCCTATCCTGTGTGATTAATACTCTACATATACTCCCCTTCCTTCCTATCCTGTGTGACTAATACTCTACATATATTCCGCTTCCTTCCTACCCTGTGTGATTAATACTCTACATATATTCCGCTTCCTTCCTACCCTGTGTGATTAATACTCTACATATACTCCCCTTCCTTCCTATCCTGTGTGATTAATACTCTACATATACTCTGCTTCCTTCCTACCCTGTGTGATTAATACTCTACATATACTCTGCTTCCTTCCTACCCTGTGAGATTAATACTCTACATATACTCCCCTTCCTTCCTTCACTGTGTGATTAATACTCTACATATACTCCGCTACCTTCCTATCCTGTGTGATTAATACTCTACATATGCTCTGCTTCCTTCCTACCCTGTGTGATTAATACTCTACATATAAGCTGCTTCCTTCCTACCCTGTGTGATTAATACTCTACATATGCTCTGCTTCCTTCCTACCCTGTGTGATTAATGCTCTGCACATAGGGGGTAATTCCAAGTTGATCGCAGCAGGATTTTTGATAGCAATTGGGCAAAACCATGTGCACTGCAGGGGGGGCAGATGTAACATGTGCAGAAAGAGTTAGATTTGGGTGGGTTATTTTGTTTCTGTGCAGGGTAAATACTGGCTGCTTTATTTTTACACTGCAAATTAGACTGCAGATTGAACACACCCCACCCAAATCTAACTCTCTCTGCACATGTTATATCTGCCTCCCCTGCAGTGCACATGGTTTTGCCCAACTGCTAACAAAAATCCTGCTGCAATCAACTTGGAATTACCCCCATACTCCGCTTCCTTCCTTCACTGTGTGAGTAATACTCTGCACATACCCCCCTTCCTTCCTACCCTGTGTGAGTAATACTCTGCACATACTCCCCTTCCTTCCTACCCTGTGTGATTAATACTCTGCACACACTCCCATTCCTTCCTACCGTGTGTGATTATTACTCTGCACATACTCCCCTTCCTTCCTACCCTGTGTGATTAATACTCTGCACATACACCCCTTCCATCATACCCTGTTTGATTAATACTCTGCACATACTCCCCTTCCTTCCTACCCTGTGTGATTAATACTCTGCACATACACCCCTTCCATCATACCCTGTTTGATTAATACTCTGCACATACTCCGTCCTTCCTACACTGTGTGATTAATACTCTGCATATACTCTGCTTCCTTCCTACACTGTGCGATTAGTACTCTGCACATACTCCCCTTCCATCATATCCTGTTTGATTAATACTCTGCACATACTCCCTGTCCATCATACCCTGTGTGATTAATACTCTGCACATACTCCCCTTCCTTCCTACCCTGTGTGATTAATACTCTGCACATACACCCCTTCCTTCCTACCCTGTGTGATTAATACTCTGCACATACTCCATCCTTCCTACACTGTGTGATTAATACTCTGCACATACTCCCCTTCCTTCCTACCCTGTGTGATTATTACTCTGCACAAATAAGAACTAGACAATAATTGGTGTCACCTAAATAATCCCTGGTGCCCTCTCCAGAGGAGACAATAACTCATTGGCGTCTCCTGAGCATAATTACAGCTCTGAGATCCAGACTGAGGGAGATGGAGCAGCAGACGTAGTGCTGACAGGGGCAGGGATCTCGGTGGGCGGGTGGAGGGTAGGGAACGGGGCGTGTGGGAGGCAGCGGGAAGGGATCAGATGTTACCCAGGATGTGTGCAGACATGTCAGGCTCCAGAAAGCTGATTATTTATTAGTGTCTTTGGCACATCCCTGGGAACAGCTCCTGCCTAAAACTGCTGCCAGGAAATGTGTGTCATGAGCTTCCCCAGCCACGTGATTTGAGGTTGGGGAAGATTCAGAGTTGCACACAACCGCACCATGCCATATTTACTGCTGCACATGCTCTGTGGCCAAGAGTACGCAAGCATGGCGATTCAGTTGTGTACAACTCAGTGCATGTTCACCTGCAGCAGAGTGGGTGTAACTGAGGGGCTCCAGGGCTCCACGCATAGGGTCAGTGTTGTGAGGACGCGGGGGTGCACACGCTTAGGGTCAGTGTTGTGAGGACGCGGGGGTGCACACGCATAGGGTCAGTGTTGTGAGGACGCGGGGGTGCACACGCATAGGGTCAGTGTTGTGAGGACGCGGGGGTACACACGCATAGGGTCAGTGTTGTGAGGACGCGGGGGTGCACACGCATAGGATCAGTGTTGTGAGGACGCGGGAGTACACACGCATAGGGTCAGTGTTGTGAGGACGCGGGGGTACACACGCATAGGGTCAGTGTTGTGAGGACGCGGGGGTACACACGCATAGGGTCAGTGTTGTGAGGACGCGGGGGTGCACACGCGTACGGTCAGTGTTGTGAGCACACGGGGGTACACACGCATAGGGTCAGTGTTGTGAGGATGCGGGGGTACACACGCATAGGGTCAGTGTTGTGAGGATGCGGGGGTGCACATGATGCGGGGGTACACGCGCATAGGGTCAGTGTTGTGAGGACGCGGGGGTACACACGCATAGGGTCAGTGTTGTGAGGATGCGGGGGTGCACACTCGTAGGGTCAGTGTTGTGAAGATGCGGGGGTACACACGCATAGGGTCAGTGTTGTGAGGACGCGGGGGTACACACGCATAGGGTCAGTGTTGTGAGGACACGGGGGTACACACGCATAGGGTCAGTGTTGTGAGGACGCGGGGGTGCACACGCGTACGGTCAGTGTTGTGAGGACGCGGGGTACACACGCATAGGGTCAGTGTTGTGAGGATGCGGGGGTACACACGCATAGGGTCAGTGTTGTGAGGACGCGGGATGCACACGCGTAGGGTCAGTGTTGTGAGGACGCGGGAGTACACACGCATAGGGTCAGTGTTGTGAGGACGCGGGGGTGCACACGCGTAGGGTCAGTGTTGTGAGGACGCGGGGGTGCACACGCGTAGGGTCAGTGTTGTGAGGACGCGGGGGTACACACGCATAGGGTCAGTGTTGTGAGGACGCGGGATGCACACGCGTAGGGTCAGTGTTGTGAGGATGCGGGGGTACACACGCATAGGGTCAGTGTTGTGAGGACGCGGGGGTGCACACGCGTAGGTTCAGTGTTGTGAGGATGCGGGGGTACACACGCATAGGGTCAGTGTTGTGAGGACGCGGGGGTACACACGCATAGGGTCAGTGTTGTGAGGACGCGGGGGTACACACGCGTAGGGTCAGTGTTGTGAGGACGCGGGGGTGCACACGCGTAGGGTTAGTGTTGTGAGGACGCGGGGGTACACACGCGTAGGGTCAGTGTTGTGAGGACGCGGGGGTACACGCGCATAGGGTCAGTGTTGTGAGGACGCGGGGTGCACACGCGTAGGGTCAGTGTTGTGAGGACGCGGGGGTACACACGCATAGGGTCAGTGTTGTGAGGACGCGGGATGCACACGCGTAGGGTCAGTGTTGTGAGGACGCGGGAGTACACACGCATAGGGTCAGTGTTGTGAGGACGCGGGGGTGCACACGCGTAGGGTCAGTGTTGTGAGGATGCGGGGGTGCACATGCATAGGGTCAATGTTGTGAGGACGCGGGGGTAGACACGCATAGGGTCAGTGTTTGTGAGGACGCGGGGGTGCACACGCGTAGGGTCAGTGTTGTGAGGACGCGGGGGTGCACACGCGTAGGGTCAGTGTTGTGAGGACGCGGGGGTACACATGCATAGGGTCAGTGTTGTGAGGACGCGGGGGTGCACATGCGTAGGGTCAGTGTTGTGAGGACGCGGGGGTACACACGCATAGGGTCAGTGTTGTGAGGATGCGGGGGTACACACGTGTAGGGTCAGTGTTGTGAGGACGCGGGAGTACACACGCATAGGGTCAGTGTTGTGAGGACGTGGGGTGCACACGCATAAGGTCAGTGTTGTGAGGACGCGGGGTACACACGCGTAGGGTCAGTGTTGTGAGGACGCGGGGTGCACACGCGTACGGTCAGTGTTGTGAGGACGCGGGGGTGCACACGCGTAGGGTCAGTGTTGTGAGGACGCTGGGTACACACGCGTAGGGTCAGTGTTGTGAGGACGCGGGGGTGCACACGCATAGGGTCAGTGTTGTGAGGACGCGGAGGTGCACACGCATAGGGTCAGTGTTGTGAGGACGCGGGGGTACACACGCATAGGGTCAGTGTTGTGAGGACGCGGGATGCACACGCGTAGGGTCAGTGTTGTGAGGACGCGGGGGTACACACGCATAGGGTCAGTGTTGTGAGGACGCGGGGTACACATGCATAGGGTCAGTGTTGTGAGGACGCGGGATGCACACGCGTAGGGTCAGTGTTGTGAGGACTCGGGATGCACACGCGTAGGGTCAGTGTTGTGAGGACGCGGGATGCACACGCGTAGGGTCAGTGTTGTGAGGACGCGGGGGTGCACATGCATAGGGTCAGTGTTGTGAGGACGCGGGGGTGCACATGCATAGGGTCACTGTTGTGAGGACGCGGGATGCACACGCATAGGGTCAGTGTTGTGAGGACGCGGGGATGCACATGCATAGGGTCAGTGTTGTGAGGACGCGGGATGCACATGCATAGGGTCAGTGTTGTGAGGACGCGGGATGCACACGCATAGGGTCAGTGTTGTGAGGACGCGGGGGTACACACGCATAGGGTCAGTGTTGTGAGGACGCGGGATGCACACGCATAGGGTCAGTGTTGTGAGGACGCGGGGGTACACATGCATAGGGTCAGTGTTGTGAGGACGCGGGATGCACATGCATAGGGTCAGTGTTGTGAGGACGCGGGGGTACACACGCATAGGGTCAGTGTTGTGAGGACGCGGGATGCACACGCATAGGGTCAGTGTTGTGAGGACGCGGGGGTACACACGCGTAGGGTCAGTGTTGTGAGGACGCGGGGGTACAGACGCGTAGGGTCAGTGTTGTGAGGATGCGGAAGTAAACACGTGTAGGGTCAGTGTTGTGAGGACGCGGGGGTACACACGCGTAGGGTCAGTGTTGTGAGGACGCGGGGGTGCACATGCATAGGGTCAGTGTTGTGAGGACGCGGGGGTGCACACGCATAAGGTCAGTGTTGTGAGGACGCGGGGGTACACACGCGTAGGGTCAGTGTTGTGAGGACGCGGGATGCACACGCGTAGGGTCAGTGTTGTGAGGACGCGGGATGCACACGCGTAGGGTCAGTGTTGTGAGGACGCGGGGGTGCACACGCGTAGGGTCAGTGTTGTGAGGACGCGGGGGTACACACGCATAGGGTCAGTGTTGTGAGGATGCGGGGGTACACACGCATAAGGTCAGTGTTGTGAGGACGCGGGATGCACACGCATAGGGTCAGTGTTGTGAGGACGCGGGATGCACACGCGTAGGGTCAGTGTTGTGAGGATGCGGGGGTGCACACGCATAAGGTCAGTGTTGTGAGGACGCGGGATGCACATGCGTAGGGTCAGTGTTGTGAGGACGCGGGGGTGCACACGCATAAGGTCAGTGTTGTGAGGACGCGGGGGTGCACACGCATAAGGTCAGTGTTGTGAGGACGCGGGGATGCACATGCATAGGGTCAGTGTTGTGAGGATGCGGGGGTGCACATGCATAGGGTCAGTGTTGTGAGGACGCGGGGATGCACACGCATAGGGTCAGTGTTGTGAGGACGCGGGATGCACACGCATAAGGTCAGTGTTGAGGATGCGGGGGTGCACACGCGTAGGGTCAGTGTTGTGAGGACGCGGGGGTACACACGCATAGGGTCAGTGTTGTGAGGACGCGGGGGTGCACATGCATATGGTCAGTGTTGTGAGGACGCGGGGGTGCACATGCATATGGTCAGTGTTGTGAGGACGCGGGGATGCACATGCGTAGGGTCAGTGTTGTGAGGACGCGGGGGTGCACATGCGTAGGGTCAGTGTTGTGAGGACGCGGGGGTGCACACGTGTAGGGTCAGTGTTGTGAGGACGCGGGGGTACACACGCATAGGGTCAGTGTTGTGAGGACGCGGGGGTACACACGCATAGGGTCAGTGTTGTGAGGATGCGGGGGTACACATGCATAGGGTCAGTGTTGTGAGGATGCGGGGGTACACACGCATAAGGTCAGTGTTGTGAGGACGCGGGGGTGCACATGCGTAGGGTCAGTGTTGTGAGGACGCGGGGGTACACACGCATAGGGTCAGTGTTGTGAGGATGCGGGGGATGCACATGCATAGGGTCAGTGTTGTGAGGACGCGGGGGTGCACATGCGTAGGGTCAGTGTTGTGAGGACGCGGGGGTACACACGCATAGGGTCAGTGTTGTGAGGACGCGGGGGTACACATGCATAGGGTCAGTGTTGTGAGGACGCGGGGGTGCACATGCGTAGGGTCAGTGTTGTGAGGACGCGGGGGTACACACGCATAAGGTCAGTGTTGTGAGGACGCGGGGGTGCACACGCATAGGGTCAGTGTTGTGAGGACGCGGGGGTGCACACGCGTAGGGTCAGTGTTGTGAGGACGCGGGGGTACACACGCATAGGGTCAGTGTTGTGAGGACGCGGGGGTGCACACGCGTAGGGTCAGTGTTGTGAGGACGCGGGGGTGCACACGCATAGGGTCAGTGTTGTGAGGACGCTGGGGTACACACGCATAGGGTCAGTGTTGTGAGGACGCGGGGGTACACACGCGTAGGGTCAGTGTTGTGAGGACGCGGGGGTGCACACGCATAGGGTCAGTGTTGTGAGGACGCGGGGGTACACACGCATAGAGTCAGTGTTGTGAGGACGCGGGGGTACACACGCGTAGGGTCAGTGTTGTGAGGACGCGGGGGTACACATGCATAGGGTCAGTGTTGTGAGGACGCGGGGATGCACACGCGTAGGGTCAGTGTTGTGAGGACGCGGGGGTGCACACGCATAAGGTCAGTGTTGTGAGGACGCGGGGGTGCACACGCATAGGGTCAGTGTTGTGAGGATGCGGGATGCACACGCATAAGGTCAGTGTTCTGAGGACGCGGGATGCACACGCATAGGGTCAGTGTTGTGAGGATGCGGGGGTACACATGCATAGGGTCAGTGTTGTGAGGACGCGGGGGTGCACACGCATAGGGTCAGTGTTGTGAGGACGCGGGGGTGCACGCATAGGGTCAGTGTTGTGAGGACGCGGGATGCACACGCATAGGGTCAGTGTTGTGAGGACGCGGGAGTACACATGCGTAGGGTCAGTGTTGTGAGGACGCGGGGGTGCACATGCATAAGGTCAGTGTTGTGAGGACGCGGGAGGCACACGCATAGGGTCAGTGTTGTGAGGACGCGGGATGCACACGCATAAGGTCAGTGTTGTGAGGACGCGGGATGCACACGCATAGGGTCAGTGTTGTGAGGACGCGGGGGTACACACGCATAGGGTCAGTGTTGTGAGGACGCGGGGGTACACACGCGTAGGGTCAGTGTTGTGAGGACGCGGGGGTACACACGCGTAGGGTCAGTGTTGTGAGGATGCGGGGGTACACACGTGTAGGGTCAGTGTTGTGAGGATGCGGGGGTACACACGCGTAGGGTCAGTGTTGTGAGGACGCGGGGGTGCACATGCGTAGGGTCAGTGTTGTGAGGACGCGGGGGTGCACACGCATAAGGTCAGTGTTGTGAGGACGCGGGGGTACACACGCGTAGGGTCAGTGTTGTGAGGACGCGGGATGCACACGCGTAGGGTCAGTGTTGTGAGGACGCGGGATGCACACGCGTAGGGTCAGTGTTGTGAGGACGCGGGGGTGCACACGCGTAGGGTCAGTGTTGTGAGGACGCGGGGGTACACACGCATAGGGTCAGTGTTGTGAGGATGCGGGGGTACACACGCATAAGGTCAGTGTTGTGAGGACGCGGGATGCACACGCATAGGGTCAGTGTTGTGAGGACGCGGGATGCACACGCGTAGGGTCAGTGTTGTGAGGATGCGGGGGTGCACACGCATAAGGTCAGTGTTGTGAGGACGCGGGATGCACACGCGTAGGGTCAGTGTTGTGAGGACGCGGGGGTGCACACGCATAAGGTCAGTGTTGTGAGGACGCGGGGGTGCACACGCATAAGGTCAGTGTTGTGAGGACGCGGGGATGCACATGCATAGGGTCAGTGTTGTGAGGATGCGGGGGTGCACATGCATAGGGTCAGTGTTGTGAGGACGCGGGGATGCACACGCATAGGGTCAGTGTTGTGAGGACGCGGGATGCACACGCATAAGGTCAGTGTTGTGAGGACGCGGGATGCACACGCATAAGGTCAGTGTTGAGGATGCGGGGGTGCACACGCGTAGGGTCAGTGTTGTGAGGACGCGGGGGTACACACGCATAGGGTCAGTGTTGTGAGGACGCGGGGGTGCACATGCATATGGTCAGTGTTGTGAGGACGCGGGGATGCACATGCGTAGGGTCAGTGTTGTGAGGACGCGGGGGTGCACATGCGTAGGGTCAGTGTTGTGAGGACGCGGGGGTGCACACGCGTAGGGTCAGTGTTGTGAGGACGCGGGGGTACACACGCATAGGGTCAGTGTTGTGAGGACGCGGGGGTACACACGCATAGGGTCAGTGTTGTGAGGACGCGGGGGTACACACGCATAGGGTCAGTGTTGTGAGGACGCGGGGGTACACATCCATAGGGTCAGTGTTGTGAGGACGCGGGGATGCACACGCGTAGGGTCAGTGTTGTGAGGACGCGGGGGTGCACACGCATAAGGTCAGTGTTGTGAGGACGCGGGGGTGCACACGCATAGGGTCAGTGTTGTGAGGATGCGGGATGCACATGCATAAGGTCAGTGTTGTGAGGACGCGGGATGCACACGCATAGGGTCAGTGTTGTGAGGATGCGGGGGTACACATGTATAGGGTCAGTGTTGTGAGGACGCGGGGGTGCACACGCATAGGGTCAGTGTTGTGAGGATGCGGGGGTGCACGCATAGGGTCAGTGTTGTGAGGACGCGGGATGCACACGCATAGGGTCAGTGTTGTGAGGACGCGGGAGTACACATGCGTAGGGTCAGTGTTGTGAGGACGCGGGGGTGCACATGCATAAGGTCAGTGTTGTGAGGACGCGGGAGGCACACACATAGGGTCAGTGTTGTGAGGACGCGGGATGCACACGCATAAGGTCAGTGTTGTGAGGACGCGGGATGCACACGCATAGGGTCAGTGTTGTGAGGATGCGGGGGTACACATGCATAGGGTCAGTGTTGTGAGGACGCGGGGGTGCACACGCATAGGGTCAGTGTTGTGAGGATGCGGGGGTGCACACGCATAGGGTCAGTGTTGTGAGGATGCGGGGGTGCACGCATAGGGTCAGTGTTGTGAGGACGCGGGGGTGCACACGCATAAGGTCAGTGTTGTGAGGACGCGGGGGTGCACACGCATAGGGTCAGTGTTGTGAGGACGCGGGGGTACACACGCATAGGGTCAGTATTGTGAGGATGCGGGGGTACACACGCATAAGGTCAGTGTTGTGAGGACGCGGGGGTGTACACGCATAGGGTCAGTGTTGTGAGGATGCGGGATGCACACGCATAAGGTCAGTGTTGTGAGGACGCGGGATGCACACGCATAAGGTCAGTGTTGTGAGGACGCGGGGGTACACACGCGTAGGGTCAGTGTTGTGAGGACGCGGGGATGCACATGCATAGGGTCAGTGTTGTGAGGACGCGGGGGTACACACGCATAGGGTCAGTGTTGTGAGGACGCGGGGGTACACACGCATAGGGTCAGTGTTGTGAGGACGCGGGGATGCACATGCATAGGGTCAGTGTTGTGAGGACGCGGGGGTACACACGCGTAGGGTCAGTGTTGTGAGGACGCGGGGATGCACATGCATAGGGTCAGTGTTGTGAGGACGCGGGGATGCACATGCATAGGGTCAGTGTTGTGAGGACGCGGGGGTACACACGCATAGGGTCAGTGTTGTGAGGACGCGGGGGTACACACGCGTAGGGTCAGTGTTGTGAGGACGCGGGGGTGCACACGCATAGGGTCAGTGTTGTGAGGACGCGGGGATGCACATGCATAGGGTCAGTGTTGTGAGGACGCGGGGGTACACACGCATAGGGTCAGTGTTGTGAGGACGCGGGGGTACACATGCATAGGGTCAGTGTTGTGAGGACGCGGGGGTGCACACGCATAGGGTCAGTGTTGTGAGGATGCGGGATGCACACGCATAAGGTCAGTGTTGTGAGGACGCGGGGGTGCACATGCATAGGGTCAGTGTTGTGAGGATGCGGGGGTACACACTCGTAGGGTCAGTGTTGTGAGGACGCTGGGGTGCACACGCATAGGGTCAGTGTTGTGAGGACGCGGGGGTACACATGCATAGGGTCAGTGTTGTGAGGACGCGGGATGCACACGCGTAGGGTCAGTGTTGTGAGGACGCGGGGGTACACACGCATAGGGTCAGTGTTGTGAGGATGCGGGGGTACACACGTGTAGGGTCAGTGTTGTGAGGATGCGGGGGTACACACGTGTAGGGTCAGTGTTGTGAGGATGCGGGGGTGCACACTCGTAGGGTCAGTGTTGTGAGGATGCGAGGGTACACACGCATAGGGTCAGTGTTGTGAGGACGCGGGGGTGCACATGCGTAGGGTCAGTGTTGTGAGGACGCGGGGGTGCACACGTGTAGGGTCAGTGTTGTGAGGACGCGGGGGTACACACGCGTAGGGTCAGTGTTGTGAGGACGCGGGGGTACACACGCATAGGGTCAGTGTTGTGAGGACGCGGGGGTGCACATGCATAGGGTCAGTGTTGTGAGGATGCGGGGGTACACACGCATAGGGTCAGTGTTGTGAGGACGCGGGATGCACACGCATAGGGTCAGTGTTGTGAGGACGCGGGGGTACACACGCGTAGGGTCAGTGTTGTGAGGACGCGGGGGTACACACGTGTAGGGTCAGTGTTGTGAGGAAGCGGGGGTGCACATGCATAGGGTCAGTGTTGTGAGGATGCGGGGGGTGCACACGCATAGGGTCAGTGTTGTGAGGACGCGGGGGTGCACACGCATAGGGTCAGTGTTGTGAGGACGCGGGGGTGCACACGCATAGGGTCAGTGTTGTGAGGACGCGGGATGCACACGCATAGGGTCAGTGTTGTGAGGACGCGGGGGTACACACGCATAGGGTCAGTGTTGTGAGGACGCGGGGGTGCACACGCATAGGGTCAGTGTTGTGAGGACGCGGGGGTGCACACGCATAGGGTCAGTGTTGTGAGGATGCGGGGGTACACACGCATAGGGTCAGTGTTGTGAGGACGCGGGGGTACACACGCATAGGGTCAGTGTTGTGAGGACGCGGGGGTGCACACGCATAGGGTCAGTGTTGTGAGGACGCGGGATGCACACGCGTAGGGTCAGTGTTGTGAGGACTCGGGGGTGCACACGCATAGGGTCAGTGTTGTGAGGACGCGGGGGTGCACACGCATAGGGTCAGTGTTGTGAGGACGCGGGATGCACACGCGTAGGGTCAGTGTTGTGAGGACGCCGGGGTACACACGTGTAGGGTCAGTGTTGTGAGGACGCGGGGGTACACACGCGTAGGGTCAGTGTTGTGAGGACGCGGGGGTGCACACGCATAGGGTCAGTGTTGTGAGGAAGCGGGGATGCGCACGCATAGGGTCAGTGTTGTGAGGACGCGGGATGCACACGCATAGGGTCAGTGTTGTGAGGACGCGGGGGTGCACATGCATAGGGTCAGTGTTGTGAGGACGCGGGGGTGCACATGCATAGGGTCAGTGTTGTGAGGACGCGGGGGTACACACGTGTAGGGTCAGTGTTGTGAGGACGCGGGGGTGCACATGCATAGGGTCAGTGTTGTGAGGACGCGGGGGTGCACATGCATAGAGTCAGTGTTGTGAGGACGCGGGGGTGCACATGCATAGGGTCAGTGTTGTGAGGATGCGGGGGTACACACGTGTAGGGTCAGTGTTGTGAGGACGCGGGGGTACACACTCGTAGGGTCAGTGTTGTGAGGACGCGGGATGCACACGCGTAGGGTCAGTGTTGTGAGGATGCGGGGGTACACACGTGTAGGGTCAGTGTTGTGAGGATGCGGGGGTACACACGTGTAGGGTCAGTGTTGTGAGGACGCGGGGGTACACACGCGTAGGGTCAGTGTTGTGAGGACGCGGGGGTGCACACGCATAGGGTCAGTGTTGTGAGGACGCAGGGGTACACACGCATAGGGTCAGTGTTGTGAGGACGCGGGGGTACACGCATAGGGTCAGTGTTGTGAGGACGCGGGGGTACACACGCATAGGGTCAGTGTTGTGAGGACGCGGGGGTACACACGCGTAGGGTCAGTGTTGTGAGGACGCGGGATGCACACGCATAGGGTCAGTGTTGTGAGGACGCGGAGGTACACACGTGTAGGGTCAGTGTTGTGAGGACGCGGGGGTACACACGCGTTGATATCTGCCCTTATTTCCATGTACGTTACCCACAACTCTGAATGGGCCCCAGTACCCAATACTTTGGGGAACAGGCATTGTGAATGACGTACACGTTAAGCACACCGGCTACACGTGTATTGCTGAATAGTGCATGCACCGAGTGTTACTTATCCCCAGTGATCTGCTATAGAATACACAGTGGGCATGGGGTGAGCAGAACGTTGTATACAGGGGTACATGGTAACGGTGTGTTACCCGCTGGTGGTTACTGGGGGATGGGGGGGGGGGGGGCAGACTCTGTACATTGGCCCTCATTCCGAGTTGTTCGCTCGGTATTTTTCATCGCATCGCAATGAAAATCCGCTTAGTACGCATGCGCAATGTTCGCACTGCGACTGCGCCAAGTAACTTTGCTATGTAGAAAGTAATTTTACTCACGGCTTTTTCATCGCTCCGGCGATCGTAATGTGATTGACAGGAAATGGGTGTTACTGGGCGGAAACACGGCGTTTCAGGGGCGTGTGGCTGAAAACGCTACCGTTTCCGGAAAAAACGCAGGAGTGGCCGGAGAAACGGTGGGAGTGCCTGGGCGAACGCTGGGTGTGTTTGTGACGTCAACCAGGAACGACAAGCACTGAACTGATCGCACAGGCAGAGTAAGTCTGAAGCTACTCCAAAACTGCTACGAGGTTTGTGATCGCAATATTGCGATTACTTCGGTCGCACTTTTAAGAAGCTAAGATACACTCCCAGTAGGCGGCGGCTTAGCGTGTGTAACTCTGCTACATTCGCATTGCGACCGATCAACTCGGAATGAGGGCCAATATACAGTATATAATCTCACATCTCTTCCTCCTTCTCAGACATCATGCACGACAGTCTGCTGGAGGAAAAGACCAAACTCATTGATCCACAGGCTATTATGTCTTCTATACCACGGAAAGGCCAGGCCACAGTACAATGGCGGTGAGTGTGATTGGTGGCACTGCACGCGGTGCAGGACTGGGGAAGGGCAGATAGAGGCTGGGTAATAAGAGGCAAACACAAGGGGCGAAAAGGGCAGAAAGAGGCTGAGTAATGGGAGGCAGACACAAGGGGAGGGAAGGGCAGCTAGAGGCTGGGTAATGGGAGGAAGACACAAGGGGAGGGAAGGGCAGATAGAGGCTGGGTAATGGGAGGCAGACACAAGGGGAGGGCAGATAGAGGCTGGGTAATGGGAGGCAGACACAAGGGGAGGGAAGGGCAGATAGAGGCTGGGTAATGGGAGGCATACACAAGGGGGGCAAGGGCAGATAGAGGCTGGGTAATGGGAGGCAGACACAAGGGGAGGGAAGAGCTGGGGAAGGGCAGATAGAGGCTGGGTAATGGGAGGCAGACACAGGGGGAGGGAAGAGCTGGGGAAGGGCAGATAGAGGCAGGGTAATGGGTGGCAGACATAAGGGGAGGGAAGGGCTGGAGAAGGGCAGATAGAGGCAGGGTAATGGGAGGCAGACACAGGGGGATGGAAGGGCTCGGGAAGGGCAGATAGAGGCTGGGTAATGGGAGGCAGACACAAGGGGGGCAGATAGAGGCAGGGTAATGGGAGGCAGACACAATCGGAGGGAAGGGCTGGGGAAGGGCAGATAGAGGCTGGGTAATGGGAGGCAGACACAGAGGGATGGAAGGGCTGGGGAAGGCCAGATAGAGGCTGGGTAATGGGAGGCAGACACAAGGGGAGGGAAGGGCAGATAGAGGCTGGGTAATGGGAGGCAGACACAAGGGGGGCAAGGGCAGATAGAGGCAGGGTAATGGGAGGCAGACACAATCGGAGGGAAGGGCTGGGGAAGGGCAGATAGAGGCTGGGTAATGGGAGGCAGACACAAGGGGAGGGAAGGGCAGATAGAGGCTGGGTAATGGGAGGCTGACACAAGGGGAGAGAAGGGCAGATAGAGGCTGGGTAATGGGAGGCAGACACTGGGATAAAAGGGCAGATAGAGGCTGGGTAATGGGAGGTAGACACAGGGGGAGGGAAGGGCAGATAGAGGCTGGGTAATGGGAGGCTGACACAAGGGGAGGGAAGGGCAGATAGAGGCTGGGTAATGGGAGGCAGACACAAGGGGAGGGAAGGGCAGATAGAGGCTGGGTAATGGGAGGCTGACACAAGGGGAGAGAAGGGCAGATAGAGGCTGGGTAATGGGAGGCAGACACAGGGGGATGGAAGGGCTGGGGAAGGGCAGATAGAGGCTGGGTAATGGGAGGTAGACGCAAGGAGCAGGCCTAGGATAGAGGCTGGGATAGGTAATGGGAGGCAGTTAGGGGCTCGTTTCTGATAATTGGTCCAGGGCAGACATGTTGGTGATGGATCTGTAGTTAGTTTGATCATATAAATGATTATTCTGTTATCCTAGATTAGTTATTGGCAGGAAGCCGGGGCGATGAGATGACAGCTGTGTATATGGGAGCTATGTGGGGAATGCAGAGGTGACATCGGTTCCCTTATATCTCTAACAGGTACTGTCAGGTCTCTTCTATGGAGCTGGACAAGTTTCTAGAAGATGTGAGGTGAGAAGTCCTGTGTGCCAGGTGTCTGACACCAGCTATGTGTCACCCACTGTTCCCCTGCCCCAGTATATTCCTGTCCATCTTTCCCTCATCCTGATTCGTCTGTCCCTCATCCTGATCCGTCTGTCCCTCATCCTACTCATCTATCTATATGTCTATCTGTCTGCCTTTCTCTCATCCTGATCCGTCTGTCCCTCATCCTGATCCGTCTGTCCCTCATCCTACTCATCTATCTATATGTCTATCTGTCTGCCTTTCTCTCACCCTGATCCGTCTGTCCCTCACCCTGATCCGTCTGTCCCTCATCCTGATCCGTCTGTCCCTCATCCTGATCCGTCTGTCCCTCATCCTGATCCGTCTGTCCCTCATCCTACTCATCTATCTGTATGTCTATCTGTCTGTCTGTCTCTCATCCTGATCCATCTGTCTCTCATCCTGATCCATCTGTCTCTCATCCTACTCATCTGTCCCTCATCCTGATCCGTCTGTCCCTCATCCTGATCCATCTGTCCCTCATCCTGATCCATCTGTCCCTCATCCTACTCATCTATCTGTATGTCTATCTGTCTGTCTGTCTCTCATCCTGATCCATCTGTCTCTCATCCTACTCATCTGTCCTTCATCCTGATCCATCTGTCTCTCATCCTACTCATCTGTCCCTCATCCTGATCCATCTGTCCTTCATCCTGATCCGTCTGTCCCTCATCCTGATCCGTCTGTCCCTCATCCTACTCATCTATCTGTATGTCTATCTGTCTGTCTGTCTCTCATCCTGATCCATCTGTCTCTCATCCTACTCATCTGTCCACCTGTCTCTCATCCTGCCTGTCTCTCATCCTGTCCATCTGCCTCTCTGTCCATTTGTCAGTACCATGTCTCTCATCCTGTCTCTCTCTCTCCCTCTGTCAGTCCCCTGTCTCTATCTTCCTCTCCGTCTGTCAGTCCCCTGTCTCTCTCTTCCTCTCCGTCTGTCAGTCCCCTGTCTCTCTCTTCCTCTCCGTCTGTCAGTCCCCTGTCTCTCTCTTCCTCTCCGTCTGTCAGTCCCGTTTCTCTCTTCCTCTCCGTCTGTCAGTCCCCTGTCTCTCTCTTCCTCTCCGTCTGTCAGTCCCCTGTCTCTCTCTTTCTCTACGTCTGTCAGTCACCTGTCTCTCTTTCTGTCTGTCAGTCAGTCAGTCACCTGTCTCTCTTTTTGTCTGTCAGTCAGTCAGTCACCTGTCTCTCTTTCTCTTTCTGTCTGTCAGTCCTGTGTGTGTGTGTGTGTGTGTGTGTGTCTCTCTCTCTGTCAGTCACCTGTCTCTCTCTCTCTCTCTCTCTCTCTCTCTCTCTCTCTCTGTCAATACCGTCTCTCTCTCTCTCTGCCAGTCACCTGTCTCTCTCTCTCTCTCTCTCTCTCTCTCTCTGTCTGTCAGTCCCGTGTCTCTCTCTCTCTCTGTCAGTCTCGTCTCTCTCTCTCTGTCTGTCAATACCCTGTCTCTCTCTCTGTCTGTCAGTCCCCTGTTTCTCTCTCGCTGTCAGTCACCTGTCTCTCTCTCTGTCAGTCCCCTGTCTCTCTTTCTGTCAGTCCCCTGTCTCTCTCTCGCTGTCAGTCCCCTGTCTCTCTCTCGCTGTCAGTCACCTGTCTCTCTCTGTCTGTCAGTCCCCTGTCTCTCTCTCGCTGTCAGTCCCCTGTCTCTCTCTCGCTGTCAGTCACCTGTCTCTCTCTGTCTGTCAGTCCCCTGTCTCTCTTTCTGTCAGTCTCCTGTCTCTCTCTCTGTCAGTCCCCTGTCTCTCTTTCTGTCAGTCCCCTGTCTCTCTCTCGCTGTCAGTCCCCTGTCTCTGTCTGTCAGTCCCCTGTCTCTCTTTCTGTCAGTCCCCTGTCTCTCTCTCGCTGTCAGTCCCCTGTCTCTCTCTCGCTGTCAGTCACCTGTCTCTCTCTCTCTCTGTCAGTCCCCTGTCTCTCTTTCTGTCAGTCCCCTGTCTCTCTCTCGCTGTCAGTCCCCTGTCTCTCTCTCGCTGTCAGTCCCCTGTCTCTCTCTCGCTGTCAGTCACCTGTCTCTCTCTCTCTCTGTCAGTCCCCTGTCTCTCTGTCAGTCCCCTGTCTCTCTTTCTGTCAGTCCCCTGTCTCTCTCTCGCTGTCAGTCCCCTGTCTCTCTCTCTCTGTCAGTCCCCTGTCTCTCTCTCTCTCTCTCTCTGTCAGTCCCCTGTCTCTCTCTCTCTGTCAGTCCCCTGTCTCTCTCTCTCTCTCTCTGTCAGTCCCCTGTCTCTCTTTCTGTCAGTCCCCTGTCTCTCTCTGTCAGTCTCCTGTCTCTCTCTCTCTGTCAGTCCCCTGTCTCTCTTTCTGTCAGTCCCCTGTCTCTCTCTCGCTGTCAGTCCCCTGTCTCTCTCTCGCTGTCAGTCCCCTGTCTCTCTCGCTGTCAGTCCCCTGTCTCTCTTTCTGTCAGTCCCCTGTCTCTCTCTCGCTGTCAGTCCCCTGTCTCTCTCTCGCTGTCAGTCACCTGTCTCTCTCTCTCTGTCAGTCCCCTGTCTCTCTTTCTGTCAGTCCCCTGTCTCTCTCTCGCTGTCAGTCCCCTGTCTCTCTCGCTGTCAGTCCCCTGTCTCTCTTTCTGTCAGTCCCCTGTCTCTCTTTCTGTCAGTCCCCTGTCTCTCTCTCGCTGTCAGTCCCCTGTCTCTCTCTCTCTGTCAGTCCCCTGTCTCTCTCTCGCTGTCAGTCCCCTGTCTCTCTCTCGCTGTCAGTCACCTGTCTCTCTCTCTCTCTGTCAGTCCCCTGTCTCTCTTTCTGTCAGTCCCCTGTCTCTCACGAGGTCCTGCTTACAATTCCTGTGTTTTACGGTTTCCCTAGAAATGGAATTTACCCACTCATGAACTTTGCTGTGTCTCGTCCTCACATCCTGCCGCGCGTCCTGTCACAGTCCCAGGAAGACATACAGACCGCACAGACCCCCACACCTGAGCCCCTGGAGGTGGAGACCCGGAAGGTAAGTGGACTATACATGGTCTTCTATCCAGCTGATTATAATCTGGTGAGATGAGATTATTATTGGGTGGAAGATGTTAATCTGTGCGTGTGAGTGGGAGAGATAATAGTGGCTTCAGCGCTAATCTGTCACTGCGCATATTTAGATGCAACATCCGTCGCACCATGAGAGATTGCACCAGCCATATGGAGGTGCAGATTCTCGTCTGAACATGGCCATCCGTGTCAGTGCAATTGCGTCTTATGATGCAGTCGCAGACTGCGACACTCCCACATCTGGCCAGCCTCCCCGCTGTCACCACCCACAAACGCCCACTTAAATTGCTTCTCTCAGCGTGCAGTTCCGATCTGAGCCTTTGCGATGTAACCGTCGGGATGGCATGCGCAGACCGAAACATTGCCGTTGTATCCACCTCTAAACGAGGACTCACTCTGTCCCCCTTGTCACTACAGGTAATCCAGATGCACTGCAACCTAGAGCCCAGAGAAGACAAGGCACGCTTACACGTATGTATCATGTACATGTCATTTCCAGGAAAAGACTGAGTGCATACAACTAGTCACAAAGGAGCAGACCCCATAACCTGTCCCCGTATCCAGTCCCTTACCTGCTACCTGTCCCCGTATCCTGTCCCTTACCTAGTACCTGTCCCCGTATCCTGTCCCTTACCTGGTACCTGTCCCCGTATCCTGTCCCTTACCTGGTACCTGTCCCCGTATCCTGTCCCTTACCTGGTACCTGTCCCCTTACCCGGTTCCTGTCCCCTTACCTGGTACCTGTCCCCGTATCCTGTCCCTTACCTGGTACCTGTCCCCTTAGCTGGTACCTGTCCCCGTATCCAGTCCCTTACCTGCTACCTGTCCCCGTATCCTGTCCCTTACCTAGTACCTGTCCCCGTATCCTGTCCCTTACCTGGTACCTGTCCCCGTATCCTGTCCCTTACCTGGTACCTGTCCCCGTATCCTGTCCCTTACCTGGTACCTGTCCCCGTATCCTGTCCCTTACCTGGTACCTGTCCCCTTACCCGGTTCCTGTCCCCTTACCTGGTACCTGTCCCCGTATCCTGTCCCTTACCTGGTACCTGTCCCCTTACCTGGTACCTGTCCCCGTATCCTGTCCCTTACCTAGTACCTGTCCCCTTACCTGACACCTATCCCCGTATCTTGTCCCTTACCTGGTACCTGTCCCCGTATCCTGTCCCTTACCTGGTACCTGTCCCCGTATCCTGTCCCTTACCCGGTACCTGTCCCCGTATCCTGTCCCTTACCTGGTACCTGTCCCCGTATCCTGTCCCTTACCTGGTACCTGTCCCCGTATCTTGTCCCTTACCTGGTACCTGTCCCCGTATCCTGTCCCTTACCTGGTACCTGTCCCCGTATCCTGTCCCTTACCTGGTACCTGTCCCCGTATCCTGTCCTCTTACCTGGCACCAGTCCCCGTATCCTGTCCCTTACCCGCTACCTGTCCCCGTATCCTGTCCCTTACCTAGTGCCTGTCCCCGTATCCTGTCCCTTACCTAGTACCTGTCCCCGTATCCTGTCCCTTACCTGCTACCTGTCCCCGTATCCTGTCCCTTACCTGGTACCTGTCCCCTTATCCTGTCCCTTAGCTAGTACCTGTCCCCGTATCCTGTCCCTTACCTGGTACCTGTCCCCGTATCCTGTCCCTTACCTGGTACCTGTCCCCGTATCCTGTCCCTTACCTGGTACCTGTCCCCGTATCCTGTCCCTTACCTGCTACCTGTCCCCGTATCCTGTCCCTTACCTAGTACCTGTCCCCGTATCCTGTCCCTTACCTGGTACCTGTCCCCATATCCTGTCCCTTACCTGGTACCTGTCCCCGTATCCTGTCCCCTTACCTGGTACCTGTCCCCGTATCCTTTCCTCTTACCTGGTACCTGTCCCCGTATCCTGTCCCTTACCCGGTACCTGTCCCCGTATCCTGTCCCTTACCTGGTACCTGTCCCCGTATCCTGTCCCTTACCTGGTACCTGTCCCCGTATCCTGTCCTCTTACCTGGTACCTGTCCCCGTATCCTGTCCCTTACCTGGTACCTGTCCCCGTATCCTGTCCTCTTACCTGGTACCTGTCCCCGTATCCTGTCCCTTACCTGGTACCTGTCCCCGTATCCTGTCCCTTACCTGGTACCTGTCCCCGTATCCTGTCCCTTACCTGCTACCTGTCCCCGTATCCTGTCCCTTACCTAGTACCTGTCCCCGTATACTTTCCCTTACCTGGTACCTGTCCCCGTATCCTGTCCCTTACCTGGTACCTGTCCCCGTATCCTGTCCCCTTACCTGGTACCTGTCCCCGTATCCTTTCCTCTTACCTGGTACCTGTCCCCGTATCCTGTCCCTTACCCGGTACCTGTCCCCGTATCCTGTCCCTTACCTGGTACCTGTCCCCGTATCCTGTCCCTTACCTGGTACCTGTCCCCGTATCCTGTCCTCTTACCTGGTACCTGTCCCCGTATCCTGTCCTCTTACCTGGTACCTGTCCCCGTATCCTGTCCCTTACCTGGTACCTGTCCCCGTATCCTGTCCTCTTACCTGGTACCTGTCCCCGTATCCTGTCCCTTACCAGGCACCTGTCCCCGTATCCTGTCCCTTACCTAGTACCTGTCCCCGTATCCTGTCCTTTATCTGGTACCTGTCCCCGTATCCTGTCCCTTACCTGCTACCTGTCCCGGTATCCTGTCCCTTACCTGGTACCTGTCCCCGTATCCTGTCCCTTACCTGGTACCTGTCCCTGTATCCTGTCCCTTACCTGGTACCTATCCCTGTATCCTGTCCTCTTACCTGGCACCTGTCCCCGTATCCTGTCCCTTACCTAGTACCTGTCCCCGTATCCTGTCCCTTACCTGGTACCTGTCCCCGTATCCTGTCCCTTACCTGGTACCTGTCCCCGTATCCTGTCCCTTACCTGGTACCTGTCCCCGTATCCTGTCCCTTACCTGGTACCTGTCCCTGTATCCTGTCCCTTACCTGGTACCTGTCCCTGTACTCTTACCTGGCACCTGTCCCCGTATCCTGTCCCTTACCTGACACCTGTTCCCGTATCCTGTCCCTTACCTGGTACCTGTCCCCGTATCCTGTCCCTTACCTGACACCTGTCCCCGTATCCTGTCCCTTATCTGGTACCTGTCCCCGTATCCTGTCCCTTATCTGGTACCTGTCCCCGTACCCTGTCTCCTAGCCTGGCACCTGTCCCCGTATCCTGTCCCTTACCTGGTACCTGTCCCCGTATCCTGTCCTCTTACCTGGTACCTGTCCCCGTATCCTGTCCCTTACCTGGTACCTGTCCCCGTATCCTGTCCTCTTACCTGGCACCTGTCCCCGTATCCTGTCCTCTTACCTGGTACCTGTCCCCGTATCCTGTCCTCTTACCTGGTACCTGTCCCCGTATCCTGTCCCTAACCTGGCACCTGTCCCCGTATCCTGTCCTCTTACCTGGTACCTGTCCCCGTATCCTGTCCTCTTACCTGGTACCTGTCCCCGTATCCTGTCCCTAACCTGGCACCTGTCCCCGTATCCTGTCCTCTTACCTGGTACCTGTCCCCGTATCCTGTCCTCTTACACGGTACCTGTCCCCGTATACTGTCCTCTTACCCGGTACCTGTCCCCGTATCCTGTCCCTTACCTAGTACCTGTCCCCGTATCCTGTCCTTTATCTGGTACCTGTCCCCGTATCCTGTCCTCTTACCTGGTACCTGTCCCCGTATCCTGTCCCTTACCTGACACCTGTCCCCGTATCCTGTCCCTTATCTGGTACCTGTCCCCGTATCCTGTCCTCTTACCTGGTACCTGTCCCCGTATCCTGTCCCTTACCTGGTACCTGTCCCCGTATCCTGTCCTCTTACCTGGCACCTGTCCCCGTATCCTGTCCTCTTACCTGGTACCTGTCCCTGTATCCTGTCCTCTTACCTGGTACCTGTCCCTGTATCCTGTCCCTAACCTGGCACCTGTCCCCGTATCCTGTCCTCTTACCTGGTACCTGTCCCCGTATCCTGTCCTCTTACCTGGTACCTGTCCCCGTATCCTGTCCTCTTACCTGGTACCTGTCCCTGTATCCTGTCCCTAACCTGGCACCTGCCCCGTATCCTGTCCTCTTACCTGGTACCTGTCCCCGTATCCTGTCCCTAACCTGGCACCTGTTCCCGTATCCTGTCCCTTACCCGGCACCTGTCCCCGTATCCTGTCCTCTTACCCGGTACCTGTCCCCGTATCCTGTCCCTTACCTAGTACCTGTCCCCGTATCCTGTCCTTTATCTGGTACCTGTCCCCGTATCCTGTCCCTTACCTGCTACCTGTCCCGGTATCCTGTCCCTTACCAGGTACCTGTCCCCGTATCCTGTCCCTTACCTGGTACCTGTCCCTGTATCCTGTCCCTTACCTGGTACCTGTCCCTGTATCCTGTCCTCTTACCTGGCACCTGTCCCTTACCTAGTACCTGTCCCCGTATCCTGTCCCTTACCTGCTACCTGTCCCCGTATCCTGTCCCTTACCTAGTACCTGTCCCCGTATCCTGTCCCTTACCTGGTACCTGTCCCGGTATCCTGTCCCTTACCTGGTACCTGTCCCTGTATCCTGTCCTTTATCTGCCACCTGTCCCGGTATCCTGTCCCTTACCTAGTACCTGTCCCCGTATCCTGTCCATTACCTGCTACCTGTCCCGGTATCCTGTCCCTTACCTGGTACCTGTCCCTGTATCCTGTCCCTTACCTGGTACCTGTCCCCGTATCCTGTCCTCTTACCTGGTACCTGTCCCCGTATCCTGTCCTCTTACCTGGAACCTGTCCCCGTATCCTGTCCCTTACCTGACACCTGTTCCCGTATCCTGTCCCTTACCTGGTACCTGTCCCCGTATCCTGTCCCTTACCTGACACCTGTCCCCGTATCCTGTCCCTTACCTGACACCTGTCCCCGTATCCTGTCCTCTTACCTGGTACCTGTCCCCGTATCCTGTCCCTTACTTGGTACCTGTCCTCGTATCCTGTCCTCTTACCTGGTACCTGTCCCCGTATCCTGTCCCTTACCTGGTACCTGTCCCTGTCCCTTACCTGGTACCTGTCCCCGTATCCTGTCCTTTATCTGGTACCTGTCCCCGTATCCTGTCCCTTACCTGGTACCTGTCCTCATATCCTGTCCTCTTACCCGGTACCTGTCCCCGTATCCTGTCCTTTATCTGGTACCTGTCCCCGTATCCTGTCCTCTTACCTGGTACCTGTCCCGGTATCCTGTCCCTTACCTGGTACCTGTCCCTGTATCCTGTCCCTTACCTGGTACCTGTCCCTGTATCCTGTCCTCTTACCTGGTACCTGTCCCCGTATCCTGTCCCTTACCTGGTACCTGTCCTCGTATCCTGTCCTCTTACCTGGTACCTGTCCCCGTATCCTGTCCTCTTACCTGGTACCTGTCCCCGTATCCTGTCCCTTACCTGGTACCTGTCCCCGTATCCTGTCCTTTATCTGGTACCTGTCCCCGTATCCTGTCCCTTACCTGGTACCTGTCCTCATATCCTGTCCTCTTACCCGGTACCTGTCCCCGTATCCTGTCCTTTATCTGGTACCTGTCCCCGTATCCTGTCCTCTTACCTGGTACCTGTCCCGGTATCCTGTCCCTTACCTGGTACCTGTCCCGGTATCCTGTCCCTTACCTGGTACCTGTCCCTGTATCCTGTCCCTTACCTGGTACCTGTCCCCGTATCCTGTCCTCTTACCTGGCACCTGTCCCCGTATCCTGTTCCTTACCTGACACCTGTCCTCGTATCCTGTCCTCTTACCTGGCACCTGTCTCCGTATCCTGTCCCTTATCTGACACCTGTCCTCGTATCCTGTCCTCTTACCTGGCACCTGTCCCCGTATCCTGTCCTCTTACCTGGCACCTGTCCCCGTATCCTGTCCTCTTACCTGACACCTGTCCTCGTATCCTGTCCTCTTACCTGGCACCTGTCCCCGTATCCTGTCCCTTACCTGCTACCTGTCCCCGTATCCTGTCCTCTTACCCGGTACCTGTCCCCGTATCCTGTCCTTTATCTGGTACCTGTCCCCGTATCCTGTCCTCTTACCTGCTACCTGTCCCCGTATCCTGTCCCTTACCTGACACCTGTTCCCGTATCCTGTCCCTTACCTGTCACCTGTCCCCGTATCCTGTCCCTTACCTGGTACCTGTCCCCGTATCCTGTCCTCTTACCTGCTACCTGTCCCCGTATCCTGTCCCTTATCTGGTACCTGTCCCCGTATCCTGTCCCTTACCTGACACCTGTTCCCGTATCCTGTCCCTTACCTGGTACCTGTCCCCGTATCCTGTCCCTTACCTGACACCTGTTCCCGTATCCTGTCCCTTACCTGACACCTGTTCCCGTATCCTGTCCTCTTACCTGCTACCTGTCCCCGTATCCTGTCCCTTATCTGGTACCTGTCCCCGTATCCTGTCCCTTACCTGACACCTGTTCCCGTATCCTGTCCCTTACCTGGTACCTGTCCCCGTATCCTGTCCCTTACCTGACACCTGTTCCCGTATCCTGTCCCTTATCTGGTACCTGTCCCCGTATCCTGTCCTCTTACCTGCTACCTGTCCCCGTATCCTGTCCCTTACCTGACACCTGTTCCCGTATCCTGTCCCTTACCTGACACCTGTCCCCGTATCCTGTCCCTTACCTGGTACCTGTCCCCGTATCCTGTCCTCTTACCTGCTACCTGTCCCCGTATCCTGTCCCTTACCTGGTACCTGTCCCCGTATCCTGTCCCTTACCTGACACCTGTTCCCGTATCCTGTCCCTTACCTGGTACCTGTTCCCGTATCCTGTCCCTTACCTGGTACCTGTCCTTGTAACCTCTGTATTTCTGTACAGCAATTCCCCTTACAAGGACACTGATTTCATGTTTTCTTTTGCTCAGCTGACATTGTACCTGAAAATGGAGGACAAGTTACACAGACACCTGAGCTGCGACCTCCTGCCCAGTAAGTGTCAGACAGAAATAAGGGCCCTTTGGTGAGAATTGAGAATAACTTTGTAATAGACAACACCATAGAACAGTAATAACAAGTTTACATTAAATATAGGTTAATTTCCTCCCTCATATTCCCCAGGTGTATCTTATAGTACTATAATCACCATTTCACTAGGAGAGCTGGTTATTGCTCTAACTTCCATCTTCTCCCAGATACAGTGTTCCTTACACAGTCTACCTGCATCCTACACACCACAGATACAGCTGTCATTCCTCCTACCGCTCTATTTACTGGAGAGGCCGGGACTAACCTTAGCTAGGCATGAGGCCTCTACATTACTATGTCAGACACAACATGAAATGTATATATTCACTATTTCCACACACATCACTCATCTCCTGATATACTCTGTGCTGCTGGAGACCCTGCTCCTCCCACTATATAACTCTCAGTCTGTGGTTTCCTGCTGCCTCCATTCCCCTCCTCACATCATGTCACTGCCCCTGTCACATGCAGCCCTATCCTCACTGACACATCACTCATCTCCTGATATACTCTGTGCTGCTTGGCACCCTGCTCCTCCCACTATATAACTCTCAGTCTGTGTCTTCCTGCTGTCTCCATTCCCCTCCTCACATCATGTCACTGCCCCTGTCACATGCAGCCCTGTCCTCACTGACACATCCCTCATCTCCTGATATACTCTGTGCTGCTGGGGATCCTGCTCCTCCCACTATATAACTCTCAGTCTGTGGCTTCCTGCTGTCTCATACCCCTCCTCACGTCATGTCACTGCCCCTGTCACATGCAGCCCTGTCCTCACTGACACATCACTCATCTCCTGATATACTCTGTGCTGCTGGGGGACCCTGCTCTTCCCACTATATAACTCTCAGTCTGTGGCTTCCTGCTGCCTCCATTCCTCTCCTCACATCCTGTGACTGCCCCTGTCACATGCAGCCCTGTCCTCACTGACACATCACTCATCTCCTGATATACTCTGTGCTGCTGGGTAGCCTGCTCCTCCCACTATATAACTCTCAGTCTGTGGCTTCCTGCTGCCCCCATTCCCCTCCTCACATCATGTCACTGCCCCTGTCACATGCAGCCCTGTCCTATCACATCACTCATCTCCTGATATACTCTGTGCTGCTGGGGACCCTGCTCCTCCCACTATATAACTCTCAGTCTGTGGCTTCCTGCTGCCCCCATTCCCCTCCTCACATCATATCACTGCCCCTGTCACATGCAGCCCTGTCCTCACTGACACATCACTCATCTCCTGATATACTCTGTGCTGCTGGGGACCCTGCTCCTCCCACTATATAACTCTCAGTCTGTGGCTTCCTGCTGCCTCCATTCCCCTCCTCACATTATGTCACTGCCCCTGTCACATGCTGCCCTGTCCTCACTGACACATCACTAATCTCCTGATATACTCTGTGCTGCTGGGGACCCTGCTCCTCCCACTATATAACTCTCAGTCTGTGGTTTCCTGCTGCCTCCATTCCCTCCTCACATCATGTCACTGCCCCGTCACATGCTGCCCTGTCCTCACTGACACATTACTCATCTCCTGATATACTCTGTGCTGCTGGGCACCCTGCTCCTCCCACTATATAACTCTCAGTATGTGGCTTCCTGCTGCCTCCATTCCCCTCCTCACATCATGTCACTGCCCCTGTCACATGCAGCCCTGTCCTCACTGACACATCACTCATCTCCTGATATATTCTGTGCTGCTGGGGGACCCTGCTCTTCCCACTATACAACTCTCAGTCTGTGGCTTCCTGCTGCCTCCATTCCCCTCCTCACATCATGTCACTGCCCCTGTCACATGCAGCCCTCACATGCAGCCCTGTCCTCACTGACACATCACTCATCTCCTGATATACTCTGTGCTGCTGGGGACCCTGCTCCTCACACTATATAACTCTCAGTCTGTGGCATCCTGCTGCCTCCATTCCCCTCCTCACATCATGTCACTGCCCCTGTCACATGCTGCCCTGTCCTCACTGACACATCACTCATCTCCTGATATACTCTGTGCTGCTGGGGGACCCTGCTTCTTCCACTATATAACTCTCAGTCTGTGGCTTCCTGCTGCCTCCATTCCCCTCCTCACATCATGTCACTGCCCCTGTCACATGCTGCCCTGTCCTCACTGACACATCACTCATCTCCTGATATACTCTGTGCTGCTGGGGGACCCTGCTTCTTCCACTATATAACTCTCAGTCTGTGGCTTCCTGCTGCCTCCATTCCCCTCCTCACATCATGTCACTGCCCCTGTCACATGCTGCCCTGTCCTCACTGACACATAACTCATCTCCTGATATACTCTGTGCTGCTGGGGGACCCTGCTCTTCCCACTGTACAACTCTCAGTCTGTGGCTTCCTGCTGCCTCCATTCCCCTCCTCACATCATGTCACTGCCCCTGTCACATGCAGCCCTCACATGCAGCCCTGTCCTCACTGACACATCACTCATCTCCTGATATACTCTGTGCTGCTGGGGACCCTGCTCCTCCCACTATATAACTCTCAGTCTGTGGCATCCTGCTGCCTCCATTCCCCTCCTCACATCATGTCACTGCCCCTGTCACATGCTGCCCTGTCCTCACTGACACATCACTCATCTCCTGATATACTCTGTGCTTCTGGGGGACCCTGCTTCTTCCACTATATAACTCTCAGTCTGTGGCTTCCTGCTGCCTCCATTCCCCTCCTTCCATCATGTCACTGCCCCTGTCACATGCAGCCCTGTCCTCACTGACACATCACTCATCTCCTGATATACTCTGTGCTATTGGGGACCCTGCTCCTCACACTATATAACTCTCAGTCTGTGGCTTCCTGCTGCCTCCATTTCCTCCTCACATCATGTCACTACCCCTGTCACATACTGCCCTGTCCTCACTGACACATCACTCATCTCCTGATATACTCTGTGCTGCTGGGGATCCTGATCCTCCTACTATATAACTCTCAGTCTGTGGTTTCCTGCTGCCTCCATTCCCCTCCTCACATCATGTCACTGCCCCTGTCACATGCTGCCCTGTCCTCACTGACACATCACTCATCTCCTGATATACTCTGTGCTGCTGGGGAACCTGCTCCTCCCACTATATAACTCTCAGTCTGTGGCTTCCTGCTGCCTCCATTCCCCTCCTCACATCATGTCACTGTTCCTGTCACATGCAGCCCTGTCCTATAACATCACTCATCTCCTGATATACTCTGTGCTGCTGGGGACCCTGCTCCTCCCACTATATAACTCTCAGTCTGTGGTTTCCTGCTGCCTCCATTCCCTCCTCACATCATGTCACTGCCCCGTCACATGCTGCCCTGTCCTCACTGACACATTACTCATCTCCTGATATACTCTGTGCTGCTGGGCACCCTGCTCCTCCCACTATATAACTCTCAGTCTGTGGCTTCCTGCTGCCTCCATTCCCCTCCTCACATCATGTCACTGCCCCTGTCACATGCAGCCCTGTCCTCACTGACACATCACTCATCTCCTGATATACTCTGTGCTGCTGGGGGACCCTGCTCTTCCCACTATACAACTCTCAGTCTGTGGCTTCCTGCTGCCTCCATTCCCCTCCTCACATCATGTCACTGCCCCTGTCACATGCAGCCCTCACATGCAGCCCTGTCCTCACTGACACATCACTCATCTCCTGATATACTCTGTGCTGCTGGGGACCCTGCTCCTCCCACTATATAACTCTCAGTCTGTGGCATCCTGCTGCCTCCATTCCCCTCCTCACATCATGTCACTGCCCCTGTCACATGCTGCCCTGTCCTCACTGACACATCACTCATCTCCTGATATACTCTGTGCTGCTGGGGTACCCTGCTTCTTCCACTATATAACTCTCAGTCTGTGGCTTCCTGCTGCCTCCATTCCCCTCCTCACATCATGTCACTGCCCCTGTCACATGCAGCCCTGTCCTCACTGACACATCACTCTTCTCGTGATATACTCTGTGCTGCTGGGGACCCTGCTCCTCCCGCTATATAACTCTGTCTGTGGCTCCTGCTGCCTCCATTCCCCTCCTCACATCATGTCACTGCCCCTGTCACATGCAGCCCTGTCCTCACTGACACATCACTCATCTCCTGATATACTCTGTGCTGCTGGGGACCCTGCTCCTCCCGCTATATAACTCTCAGTCTGTGGCTTCCTGCTGCCTCCATTCCCCTCCTCACATCATGTCACTGCCCCTGTCACATGCAGCCCTCACATGCAGCCCTGTCCTCACTGACACATCACTCATCTCCTGATATACTCTGTGCTGCTGGGGATCCTGATCCTCCTACTATATAACTCTCAGTCTGTGGCTTCCTGCTGCCTCCATTCCCCTCCTCACATCATGTCACTGCCCCTGTCACATGCTGCCCTGTCCTCACTGACACATCACTCATCTCCTGATATACTCTGTGCTGCTGGGGAACCTGCTCCTCCCACTATATAACTCTCAGTCTGTGGCTTCCTGCTGCCTCCATTCCCCTCCTCACATCATGTCACTGTTCCTGTCACATGCAGCCCTGTCCTATAACATCACTCATCTCCTGATATACTCTGTGCTGCTGGGGACCCTGCTCCTCCCACTATATAACTCTCAGTCTGTGGCATCCTGCTGCCTCCATTCCCCTCCTCACATCATGTCACTGCCCCTGTCACATGCTGCCTTGTCCTCACTGACACATCACTCATCTCCTGATATACTCTGTGCTGCTGGGGTACCCTGCTTCTTCCACTATATAACTCTCAGTCTGTGGCTTCCTGCTGCCTCCATTCCCCTCCTCACATCATGTCACTGCCCCTGTCACATGCAGCCCTGTCCTCACTGACACATCACTCATCTCCTGATATACTCTGTGCTGCTGGGGACCCTGCTCCTCCCACTATATAACTCTCAGTCTGTGGCTTCCTGCTGCCTCCATTCCCCTCCTCACATGTCACTGCCCCTGTCACATGCAGCCCTGTCCTCACTGACACATCACTCATCTCCTGATATACTCTGTGCTGCTGGGGGATCCTGCTCCTTCCACTATATAACTCTCAGTCTGTGGTTCCCTGCTGCCTCCATTCCCCTCCTCACATCATGTCACTGCCCCTGTCACATGCAGCCCTGTCCTCACTGACACATCACTCTTCTCCTGATATACTCTGTGCTGCTGGGGACCCTGCCAGTGTCAGGCCAGTGTGATTGCATCTTAGAACTCATTCGCAGACCGCGTAACTTCCACATCTGGCTAGCCACCCTGCTGTCACCACCCACAAACGCCAACTTTGACTGACCCCTCTCTCTATAGTCCACACACAGGGGGGAATGACCCTGCTATCTATAGCGCACACACAGGGAGGAATGACCCCTCTCTCTATAGAGCACACACGGGGAGAATGACCCCGCTCTCTATAGTCCACACACAGGGCGGGAATGACCCCGCTGTCTATAGCACACACAGGGGGGAATGACAGCGCTGTCTATAGCACACACAGGGGGGAATGACAGCGCTGTCTATAGCACACACAGGGGGGAATGACAGCGCTGTCTATAGCACACACAGGGGGAATGACAGCGCTGTCTATAGCACACACAGGGGGGAATGACAGCGCTGTCTATAGCACACACTGGGGGGAATGACAGCGCTGTCTATAGCACACACAGGGGGGAATGACAGCGCTGTCTATAGCACACACAGGGGGGAATGACAGCGCTGTCTATAGCACACACAGGGGGGAATGACAGCGCTGTCTATAGCACACACAGGGGGGAATGACAGCGCTGTCTATAGCACACACAGGGGGGAATGACAGCGCTGTCTATAGCACACAATAGGTAGGACTGACCCCGCTCTCTATAGCGCACACGCAGGGGGGAATGACCCTGCTCTCTATAGCCCACACACGGGAGGCGAATGACCCCGCTCTCTATAGCCCACACACAGGGGGGAATGACCCCGCTCTCTATATAGCACACACACAGGGGGGAATGACCCCGCTCTCTATAGCCCACACACAGGAGGCGAATGACCCCGCTCTCTATAGCCCACACACAGGGGGGAATGACCCCGCTCTCTATATAGCACACACACAGGGGGGAATGACCCCGCTCTCTATAGCACACACACAAGGGGGAATGACCCCGCTCTCTATATAGCACACACGCAGGGGGGAATGACCCCGCTCTCTATAGCCCACACACAGGGAGGAATGACCCCGCTCTCTATAGCCCACACACAGGGGGGAATGACCCCGCTCTCTATATAGCACACACACAGGGGGGAATGACCCCGCTCTCTATAGCCCACACACAGGGAGGAATGACCCCGCTCTCTATAGCACACACACAGGGGGGAATGACCCCGCTCTTTATAGCCCACACACAGGATGCGAATGACCCTGCTATCTATAGCGCACACACAGGGGGGAATGACCCCGCTCTCTATAGCACACACACAGGGGGGAATGACCCCGCTCTCTATAGCCCACACACAGGGAAGAATGACCCCGCTCTCTATAGCACACACACAGGGGGGAATGACCCCGCTCTCTATAGCCCACACACAGGGGGGAATGACCCCGCTCTCTATAGCCCACACACAGGGGGGAATGACCCCGCTCTCTATAGCCCACACACAGGGGGGAATGACCCCGCTCTCTATAGCCCACACACAGGGGGGAATGACCCCGCTCTCTATAGCCCACACACAGGGAGGAATGACCCCGCTCTCTATAGCCCACACACAGGGGGGAATGACCCCGCTCTCTATATAGCACACACACAGGGGGGAATGACCCCGCTCTCTATAGCCCACACACAGGGGGGAATGACCCCGCTCTCTATAGCCCACACACAGGGAGGAATGACCCCGCTCTCTATATAGCACACACACAGGGGGGAATGACCCTGCGAATGACCCCGCTCTCTATATAGCACACACACAGGGGGGAATGACCCTGCTCTCTATAGCCCACACACAGGATGCGAATGACCCTGCTATCTATAGCGCACACGCAGGGGGGAATGACCCCGCATTCTATAGTGCACACTTAGGGGGGAATGACCCCGCTCTCTATAGCCCACACACGGGAGGCGAATGACCCCGCACTCTATAGCCCACACAGGGGGGAATGACCCCGCTCTCTATAGTGCACACACAGGGGGGACTGGTGCCGCTCTCTATAGTGCACACGCAGGGGGGAATGACCCCGCTCTCTATAGTGCACACACAGTATGCGAATTACCCTGCTATCTATAGCGCACACACAGGGGGGAATGACCCCGCTCTCTATAGCCCACACACAGGGGGGAATGACCCTGCTATCTATAGCACACACGCAGGGGGGAATGACCCCTCTCTCTATAGTGCACACACAGGATGCGAATTACCCTGCTATCTATAGCGCACACACAGGGGGGAATGACCCCGCTCTCTATAGCCCACACACAGGAGGGAATGACCCTGCTATCTATAGCACACACGCAGGGAGGAATGACCCCGCTCTCTATAGTGCACACACAGTATGCGAATTACCCTGCTCTCTATAGCGCACACACAGGGGGAATGACCCCGCTATCTATAGCGCACACGCAGGGGGGAATGACCCCGCTCTCTATTGCCCACACACAGGATGCGAATGATCCTGCTATCTATAGCGCACACGCAGGGAGGAATGACCCCGCTCTCTATAGTGCACACTTAGGGGGGACTGGTGCCGCTCTCTATAGCGCGCACACACAGGGGGGGACTGACTCCTCTTTAGCCACTGAAACTGTACCTAGAATAACTGAACGATCCTGTTTCTCTTCCTGCAGGTGAAAGTTCTCAGACGCTCGCCTTAGAGCTGGTGCATTACGGCTTCATCAGTGAGGTGAGTATTCACCCTACATCCCTGACTGACTCCTTCTGTCTCTGCCGGGTACCAGGATCTACCCTGGGCCATTGCTGTGGTCTCCTCATCATCCACTTCAGTTATGTCAGTGTAGAACCTCAGATGGCATCACACAGCCCAGCTCTCCTGTCTCTATGAATGGCCGGCCGCTGCCATTCTGTTATATCAGTAAGTTATATCACTGCCTTTAATGGTGCTCTGTTCCATCTTTCATTTCACAAGGATGACTGTCAGAAGATTTCCAACTTCCTGGAAGATGCCCTACACACACAGCGCCACCCTCTCAACTGACGGCGGCAGTGGCGACACCGGTGATTTATCAGACTATGGCAGTAGGGGACGTTTGTGCTTGTGGGCCAAAGTTGTCATCTGCCCTGATGCATCCAGGAGGAGGAGGAGGAGGCAAGGACTGAATCCAGCCTTGAGGAGCTCCCACATACAGGACTGTGGTACTGCTTAGGAGAGCTGCTGGGTTCAGCAATCAGGAATCAGTCTGCACTGAAGAAGGAACCTTCTTCCTAACCACATTGTGCCACAGGTCCATTGGCAATCCCAGGGACTAATTGTGCAATCTCTGCTACTTGTATAAAGAGTTATAAGTGAGCAGTCCAGGCTTACTGATCCTACAAATGTCCTTGTGTTTCATTGCATACTAAACTGATCGTCCAGAACTCACTGCTGGGGAGTCACTTGTAATAATAAAGACTGAGAAATGCTATAGGGTGAGCTTCACGAATGGTGATAATGTTAATTGCAAGGTTGGATGAGTCCTTCTGCGTAAGATGGAGGAGTAAAAGTTGTGGTGTAACTATGAGCAGGAGGACTGAGGAGTAAGGGTGGTAGTGGAACTTTGAGCAGGAGAGATGTGGAGTAAGGGTGGTGGTGTAACTCTGAGCAGTAGGAATGAGGAGTAAGGGTGGTAGTGGAACTCTGAGCAGGAATGATGTGGCGTAAGGGTGGTGGTGTAACTCTGAGCAGTAGGAATGAGGAGTAAGGGTGGTGGTGGAACTTTGAGCAGGAGAGATGTGGAGTAAGGGTGGTGGTGTAACTGAGCAGAGGGATGAGGAGTAAAGGTCGTGGTGTAACTCTGAGCAATAGAAATGAGGAGTAAGGGTGGTAGTGGAACTTTGAGCAGGAAGGATGTGGAGTAAGGGTTGTGGTGTAACTCTGAGCAGGAGGGCTGAGGAGTAAAGGTCGTGGTGTAACTAAGCAGGAGGGATGTGGAGTAAGGGTGGTAGTGGAACTCTTGAGCAGGAAGGGTGTGGAATAAGGGTGGTGGTGTAACTCTGAGCAGTAGTAATGAGGAGTAAGGGTGGTAGTGGAACTCTGAGCAGTAGGAATGAGGAGTAAGGGTGGTAGTGGAACTTTGAGCAGGAGAGATGTGGAGTAAGGGTGGTGGTGTAACTCTGAGCAGAAGGATGAGGAGTAAAGGTTGTGGTGTAACTCTGAGCAGTAGAAATGAGGAGTAAGGGTGGTAGTGGAACTTTCAGCAGGAAGGATGTGGAGTAAGGGTTGTGGTGTAACTCTGAGCAGGAGGGCTGAGGAGTAAAGGTCGTGGTGTAACTAAGCAGGAGGGATGTGGAGTAAGGGTGGTAGTGGAACTCTTGAGCAGGAAGGGTGTGGAATAAGGGTGGTGGTGTAACTCTGAGCAGTAGGAATGAGGAGTAAGGGTGGTAGTGTAACTCTGAGCAGTAGGAATGAGGAGTAAGGGTGGTAGTGGAACTCTGAGCAAGAAGGATGTGGAGTAAGGGTGGTAGTGTAACTCTAAGCAGAGGGATGAGGAGTAAAGGTTGTGGTGTAACTCTGAGCAGTAGGAATGAGGAGTAAGGGTGGTAGTGGAACTCTGAGCAGTAGGAATGAGGAGTAAGGGTGGTAGTGGAACTCTGAGCATGAAGGATGTGGAGTAGGGGTCGTGGTGTAACTCTGAGCAGGAGGGCTGAGGAGTAAGGGTGGTAGTGGAACTCTGAGCAGGAGGGATGTGGAGTAAGGGTCTTGTTGTAACTATGAGCAGAACTCTGCATGCACCCTCCACTCTCACAAGCCCCTGGGCCCCATAACAATGGCAACCCTTGCGCCCACTATAGCTATGCCCATGGTGGTGGTGAAAGTCTGAGCAGGTGAGTTATGGAGAAGGCCAGGACTGAAACATGGGAGATGCAGATAGGGCATCAGAAGGTGGCATGAAGTGATGGCTGGTGGTGGAAGAACAATAAGCATAGTGACAGCGACCAGCTGCAGCGTGGGGCCCCGGGAACAGAGGCTTATAGTGCGATGTGCTGCTCTCTGCCAACAGCTTTGTGCTATGTGAGAATGTGTGAAATGCAAATACCCAGCTGATCCTGTGAATGCTCTTTTGTAGCCCGTAGCACATGACCTGCCCTGTGTTACACATACCTGCATTGTGGCAGTACACGTACGCGCTTGTGTTTGCTGACACGTAGCTGGTTACTTGTAGCCGGCCGCTCCTGGGCTGCAGCACTAATACTGTGTCACATGATACTTGTATCTGTATGTAGAAGTTCCTGTACATTGCTGATCATATCTACAAGCACTCAGCGGATGTTAATGATACTAATTACGTCATCTTCTACCATTTCTGAAACCTATAGACACACATTAGTCTACTGTTCATGGCATATGCCGGGCCACCTCAGACTCCGCCCATGCTTGAATGGCACCACCCCCTCTCCGCTGTTTCCCACCCCAGCACCATCACATGCTTCGTCATTGTTCCGGCCCCTGTCGATCCATCCCGAATATCCCCCTACTCGTCTGCCTCTCCGTGCGAGCCATCGAGGCAAACACCCTGTGCGCACATTGAGGAGATGGGACAGACATATATATATATATATATATATATATATAAACACTAGCGTTTGGCCGTGGCTTTGCTTGCATGCATGTCTTAAAAAAAAAACATCTCCCTTACAACCCGTTACATCTATCTGTGACCTGTGCCTCACTTCACCTCTCCAGAACTTCTCCCGTGCTGCTCCCCTGATGGAACTACCTACCCTGACGGTCCAAACTCCCCCCCACCCCACCCCTGGCCTTCAATATATCAAGAGCTCTCGCAAAGGGATGCAGTTAAAATGCCGGCTGTTGGGATCCTGGCATTCAGGAGACTGAGATTGGAATCCCAATAGCCGGTGAAATACTTCCGCCCGGAATCCCGACTGCCGCCCGGTATACAAGCTTAGTTGGTGTGTTCACATCACCAACAGAGTGAGAATAGAACCTGTGGTGAGCGAAGCAAGCCACCGGGCCTGAAGCGTGGTGAGGGGACTCACTGCCGGGATTCCATCAGACGGGATGTGTCGGTATACTGACAGCCGGCATCCCCTCTATTGGAAAAACATACCAGACCCCTCTCAAAAACCACCTCTTCACTGTAGCCAATCTTGCTCCCATCTACTACACCCTCTGGGCACAAATAGCTGCCAATCTTTCCCACTAGCTCCTATTGTTTCAGCATTGCCCTCTGCCCGAACAGGACTTTGTCTACCCTTTCTACTCATGAATCAGTCACCGTCATATGCCTTTGCTGGTTTTTATGTGATATTTGCTTTTTGTATCATTTGTTATATTGATTGTTTGGAGATGCAGACTTTTGTGGCACCTTATAAATAAATAGTGAGAGATCTTCTTCAACTCAAGCGAGCAATAATCTCTGACTCCTCACAGGTGAAACAGTACTTCTGAGCTACCTGGTCATGAGTGGATGCCTGAGCTACGTGGTCATGAGTGGAAGCCTGAGCTACCTGGCCATGAGTTGATGCCTGAGCTACCTGGCCATGAGTTAATACCTGAGCTACATGGCCATGAGTGGATACCTGAGCTACATGGCAATGAGTGGAAGCCTGAGCTACCTGGCCATGAGTGGAAGCCTGAGCTACATGGCCATGAGTGGATACTTTGAGCTACATGGCAATGAGTGGATACCTGAGCTACCTGACCATGAGTGGATTCCTGAGTTACTTGGCATGAGTGGATGCCTGAGTTACATGGCCATGAGTGGAAGCCTGAGCTACATGGCCATGAGTGGATACCTGAGCTACATGGGAATGAGTGGATGCCTGAGCTACATGGCCATGAGTGGATACCTGAGCTACCTGGCAATGAGTGGATGCCTGAGCTACATGGCCATGAGTGGATTTCTGAGTTACTTGGCATGAGTGGAAGCCTGAGCTACCTGGTCATGAGTGAAAGCCTGAGTTACCTGGCCATGAGTTGATGCCTGAGCTACATGGCCATGAGTTAATACCTGAGCTACATGGCCATGAGTGGAAACCTGAGCTACATGGCCAAGAGTGGAAGCCTGAGCTACCTGGACATGAGTGGATGCCTGAGTTACCTGGCCATGAGTGGATGCCTGAGTTACCTGGCCATGAGTGGAAGCCTGAGTTACCTGGCCATGAGTTGATGCCTGAGCTACATGGTCATGAGTGAAGGCCTGAGCTACCTGGCCATGAGTGAATACCTGAGCTACATGGCAATGAGTGGATGCCTGAGCTACCTGGCCATGGCCCTCATTCTGAGTTGATCGCTCGCTGCTGATTTTTGCAGCGCAGCGATCAGGTAAAAAAACGGGCCGCAGGGCGCACGCGCAACGTACTTTCACACATAACTATGCAGTTTTACACAAGGTCTAGCGACTCTTTTTCGTCGCTCTGTTGATCGGTGAGTGATTGACAGGAAGTGGGTGTTTCTGGGTGGTAACTGACCGTTTTCCGGGAGTGTGCTAAAAAAACACAGGCGTGTCAGGTGAAAACGCAGGCGTGCCTGGGGAAACGGGGGAGTAGCTGGCCGAACGCAGGGTGTGTTTGTGACGTCAAAGCAGGAACTAAATAGACTGCAGTGATCGCAAGGAAGGAGTAGGTCTGAAGCCACTCTGAAACTGCTTGGAAAAAATTCAGCACTGTTCTGCTAACCTTTCGTTCGCACTTCTGCTAAGCTAAGATACACTCCCAGAGGGCGGCGGCTTAGCATTTGCACTGCTGCTAAAAGCAGCTAGCGAGCGATCAACTCGGAATGAGGGCCCATGAGTGGAAGCCTGAGCTACATGGCCATGAGTGGAAGCCAGAGTTACCTGGCCATTAGTTGATGCCTGAGCTACCTGATCATGAGTGGATGCCAGAGCTACCTGGCCATGAGTGGATGCCTGAGCTACCTGGCCATGAGTGGATGCCTGAGCTACCTGGCCATGAGTGGATGCCTGATTTACCTGGCCATGAGTTGATGCCTGAGCTGCCCGGCCATGAGTGGAAGCCTGAGCTACCTGGCCATGAGTGGAAGCCTGAGCTACCTGGCCATGAGTGGAAGCCTGAGCTACCTGGCCATGAGTGGAAGCCTGAGTTACCTGGCCATGAGTTGATGCCTGAGCTATCTGACCATGAGTGGATGCCTGAGCTACCTGACCATGAGTGGATGCCTGAGCTACCTGGCCATGAGTGGATGCCTGAGTTGCCTGGCCATGAGTTGATGCCTGATCTACCCGGCCATGAGTGGATGCCTGAGCTACCTGGCCATGAGTGGAAGCCTGAGCTACATGGCCATGAGTGGAAGCCTGAGCTAGCTGGCAGTGAGTGGAAGCCTGAGCTACCTGGCCATGAGTGTATGCCTGAGCTACATGGCCTTGGAAAACATGAACTGCTGAAGACTGAAGCTGAGTAACTATATGGAGAACCAATGAAACCTTCAGTGGCATAGGACCCCCATGGACCTGGGCCCACGCTCCGGCATAGAGTGCAGCAGAGAGAACAATGAGGCACTGAAGACTAGAGTAGAAGCCTTCAGGGATTTATCAATAAGGGTGGAGTACAGGATCACCTGCAGAGCACAGAGCTGAGAGACTTGACTGTGATTAGCAACTTAAAGCACTGGCAGTGTTACCATGGTCCAAACCCCTTTTAAAGGAAGAGACAAGCCAGGATTGATTGAAAAACTCAGGAGAACTGCCATTGGCTAATAATGCATGGTTTTGGTCTCCAACATGGCGGCACCCAGGAATGCAGACACACAAGGAAGCACTTGCCTGTTCTCCCTGTCCCCGCTCCTGGGCACCAGAGCTGCCCACGACATCTCAGTCTGCCTCCCCCTGCCAACACCAGAAGAAAACTGTGAGAGAGCAGCCAGGTTGGCTCAGCAGGAGGGTGGGGCTATGATGTGTGGAGGGGGCAGAGGTGGGATGGGGGCGTGGTTGCTGCATTTACTTCATTGTAGCCACACACCCTGCACTGTAATGCCGATATTTCCGGCATTATACTGCAGAGGGCGAGGCTATGATGACACAATTCAGCAGGAATCCTGTCGACTGCCCGGACCACCCACTTTACTCACTAAATGGGTGGCCGGGCAGGTGAGATCTTGAAAGTTGGGAGACTTGCCTGTTCTTCCGGAGGGCCAAGAGGGCCCACCCGATTTTCGGGAGCCTGCTCTTCTTAGGGTCAGTTATATGGCGAGGGACAGAAACTGCTTCTTAGGGTCAGTTATGTGGTGAGGGACAGATTCTGCTTCTTAGGGTAGGTTATGTGGTGAGGGACAGGAACTGCTTCTTAGGGTCAGTTATGTGGTGAGGGACAGATTCTGCTTCTTAGGGTAGGTTATGTGGTGAGGGACAGGAACTGCTTCTTAGGGTCAGTTATGTGGTGAGGGACAGATTCTGCTTCTTAGGGTCAGTTATGTGATGAGGGACAGGAACTGCTTCTTAGGGTCAGTTATGTTGTGAGGGACAGGAACTGCTTCTTAGGGTCAGTTATGTGCCGAGGGACAGGAGCTACTTCTTAGGGTCAGTTATGTTGTGAGGGACAGGAACTGCTTCTTAAGATCAGTTATGTGGTGAGGGACAGATGTTGCTTCTTAGGGTCAGTTATGTTGTGAGGGACAGGAACTGCTTCTTAGGGTCAGTTATATGGTGAGGGACAGGAACTGCTTCTTAGGGTCAGTTATATGGCGAGGGACAGGAGCTGCTTCTTAGGGTCAGTTATGTGGTGAGGGACAGGAGCTGCTTCTTAGGGTCAGTTATGTTGTGAGGGACAGGAACTGCTTCTTAAGATCAGTTATGTGGTGAGGGACAGATGTTGCTTCTTAGGGTCAGTTATGTTGTGAGGGACAGGAACTGCTTCTTAGGGTCAGTTATATGGTGAGGGACAGGAACTGCTTCTTAGGGTCAGTTATATGGCGAGGGACAGGAGCTGCTTCTTAGGGTCAGTTATGTGGTGAGGGACAGGAACTGCTTCTGTTTGTATGTTATGATTGGAAGCCCCCAGCACTGGTTCTGCTTATCACATTGACCATAAATAATATGAATTGATCCTGGACCACCAATCCAAGGCACCCCAGGAAGCCAAGGCTCATAGTTTGAGACACACTGCCTTAACCCCTTGTACATACCTCACAACTTTTGGGTCCAGGAGATCGGGACTCTTGTGCACCTACAGTGTGCGCACTCCAAAAAGGATGTGTGGCCTTAGTTGGGAAGGGGTGTGGTCTCATGGCTAGGGGTGTGGCCTCACAGTGCTACGATTGCGAACCATGCCCCCCGTTTTTGTCACTATGGGGGCATGCCCAGCGCTCTGCGAGCTGCTCGCCATGCTCCCAGTCCCTCTCTCCTGGTGAATAGGTTGTGCACACAGCGTCTATTCGCCACCACAACAGCAAGTGAGAGAGGGTCTCCCAACTGCCCTCCTCACCGCGGGACACTGCGTCCTGTGGGTGGGACAACGGGACAGTGCCCAATAAAATGGGACTGGGCAACCAGACATTGCACCAAATAATGCAATAACCAGTCCACCTATAGTTCTGCAGCCGAAAGCTGCTATATAAACCAAGGGACTATTACCCACAGTAGGGCCTACATAGTGCAGTGATACGACATGTTAATATTAATCAATGCAATGTCCTGGTAATGTCCAAAGCACAGTTACTATGAGCACACGGATGTGGAAAACATGGCTATTTCATGGGATCCGGTCTTTAGGTCGACAGGAACTCTAGGTCGACATGTTCTAGGCTGACATGACAAAAGGTCAACATGAGTTTTTCACCTTTTCTTTTTAATTTTTTTGAACTTTTTCATACTTTACGATCCACGTGGACTACGATTAGAACGGTAACCTGTGCTGAGTGCAGCAGTAGCGTAGCGAGGCACCTTGCCCGAAGCATGACGAGCGAGTGAAGCGAGCCATGTGAGGGGACGCGGTGCACTAATTGGGGTTCCCCGTCATTGTACGGAGCAAACGACACCCAAAAAAGTGAAAAAAATCATGTCAACTTTTTGTCATGTCGACCTAGTACATGTCAACATCATACCTCCCAACTGTCCAGATTTTCGCGGGACAGTCCCGTTTTTTGGGGTCTGTCCCGCTGTGCCTCCCGCGGGCCACAGTGTCCCGCGGTGGGGGGGGGGGGGGGACAGTTGGGAGGCTCCCTATCACTCTCTGCTCAGTCCAGAGCAAAGCAGCGGTGAATAGACGCTGTGAGCATGCGCACAGCATCTATTCCAGTGAGGCAGAGGGACTGGGGCCATGACCAGCAGCTCACAAAGCGCTGGCCATGCCCCACTGTGATGAAATTTGGAGGCGTGGCCCGCGATAGCGGCATCCCTGCGAGGTCACGCCCCTTCACGATAGGCCACGCCCCTTTTTGGCGCCAGCGTGGCTACGCCGCTCAAGGAGTCCCTCTTACAGTAATCCGAAAGTTGGGAGGTATGCATCATAGAGTCCCTGTTGGTCTAGAAACCCTGTCGACCTACTTACTGTCGACCAATAGTGGTCAGCCTAGACACTGTCGACCTACGTCTAGTCTATCTAACATACCACACCCCTATTTCACACCCCCTGCACTTACTGTAAAGCAGAAGCTTGCTGGCACAGATTACACTGCGACAAGGCGGCCGGCCGCCATGTCATCACACTTGTATGTTTTCTCTCCAATTGCCCGTTACCCCCTGGGGATGATGGGACATGTAGTCACATGATTATTGTGTACGGTCCCCTGGGCTGCCTCAGAGCTGGACAGCCTATAACTCCTGTTACTAGTAACACGCCATGTTTCAGGTGGCTCATCCCCGGGGACTATAGAGCCGTCGTGTGTGTGATCAGAGCGCAGAAAGACTGCTGCAAGATTTACAATATGGTGGCAGGGGGATTACGGGGGGAGCAGCGTGTCTTAGTGAGCGCAGGCCTCACCCGCGAATCACTAGGCCACAAAGATTTCTTCTTCCTCGTCCTCTATCTCCCATACTTACCTCAGTCAGCGTACCGCAGAACTAAAGGCAGGAAAACATTCACTTGCCATGCTACAACGAGGCAAGCCCTTGCGGGGAAATCTATCAACAGGCAACTTTGATAAATTCGCTCACATTTCGCCATACATAAATTGTTATTTCTTTCGTAAAAACTCTCCGGCATAATAAAAGTCGCTTTATTTTAAATTCAGACAATTTTGCTGCCAATAAATCGCTGAATCCCGTATTCCGTTAAATGGCCAATGCATTTTCAGTGGGCACAAACTGACCATACAGTTGCTGGGCTCATGTGACTGGGTTGTTCCCATTGGAATGCATTGTCCGTTGAAATGGAGCGAAACCTTGATCCCGTCATTGTCCCTCTTAACGCTGAAAAGAAGTTGAGAAGTTGGGGGGAGGTATGTGCTTGTGCAAACAAGAAGAGGACGTCAGGAGCCAGGCGCCGCTGCTGGGGGGGGAGGGAGGGGGGGGGGGGGCTGTGTGCTTTAAATGGCAAGAGTGATTTTTAGTCCCAGTCCAGCACTGATTACTACTATAGATCTCACTGCCCAAACCCCCCTACTTACTATCTGTATACAAGAAATAGGGGTCTGAAATGATTCGGCTTTATCCTGGCAGGGATACGGTGCCGCTGCTTACATTCTGCCTGCTCCTGACAAGAAAAAAAACAACAAATTCCCCCAGCACACTGCAACAGACCAGCAAAAGAGATATTCTGTACATCCTACATGATAATACCAATCCAGAGGCCTCAGTTACATACATTTGCTGGCCCAGCGTACAGTGCTGGGGGAATTTATCTTGTGTTTTCCGTGTCTAGATTAACCCCTCCCTTACACGCACTGTGACTGGGCCAATAAACTGATTGAGCAACTTCTGTGTGTTTCTGCAAATCCCACTGCAAGTACTGTAAGAAGGGGGGGAGGGGGGGGGGGGTGTTTCTTACTATTATTATAAGATGCTGACAGGAGAATAAGACAGAATGTCCTCTACAAATGTCCCTGTAAGGAATAATTCCCCTTCCGACTGCTGTGCGCGGTAAAACGTGAGCGTGGCATCATTCCAAAATAAATATACAGTACAGGCAAGGAGCAAGGTCACAGCCAAAATAGCATTAGTTATAATTCAGCACTGACTGTAATACAGCCCACCGCAGGAGCTGAAAGCAAAGTAAAGAGGTCAGAGGAACCTCCAGGTCACCCGAATGCCATCCTACAGTGCTAAACATAGATACCCGGCCTGCAACGCCTTGGAATAACCAGGCAGCACTCAGGGCACAGGCACCAGCAACTTCCTACAGCTGCGATACAATGGGGAAGAGAATGAAATGTCTGGAAGGAAGAGTAACATTGGGGGTCAGTCATAAATTTGGATACAAAGGTGGGATTGTGGGAAAGGGGGCTGGGGGGGAGGGGGAGGCGTGATACGCTGCGAGGACTCGTAACGGAGGGATTTCTACACCGAGAGTTAAACCTTGGCTCCAGCTGCTGCCAATTCTGCGCCAAGACTTCCTGACGTGCTATTGTTCTGTACGGCCTGCATTGCAGGCAGCGTCCTTTCATCTCGCAGAGTCCCGAGACAGGGCGATATTTGTTCCTGCGGCGCTCGGAAAACAAGCGGAAGAGCCAAGAATGTGCATGGGAAACATTTCCATAACCAGTGGGTCAGGGAGCTTTTATCTGCGAGCACGAGACATGGAAACTAATTGCAGAAAAACACAGCGAGCCCCATTCACATCATCACTGCAGCCAGGACGCAGCCCCCGGGCAGATTCTCAGCGGAAGCAGAATGCAAATGTCCGAGGTCGGCCAATGGCGCAGCAGCTGCGCCGCCCGCATTACTAGTGACTCGTTACTGGTTAATGATAATCAAAGCGAGTTAAAGCGGAGGTTCGGCGCGGGATCAGTATGATTTACCGGCGGCCGACAACGGTATCCCGGCCGCCAGTATGCCGGCAGCGAGGCCAGCGCAAAGAGACCCCTTGCGGGCTCTGCCTCGCTATGTCGCCATAGGTTCTATTCTCAATATATGGGTGTCGTGAACGAGTGGGAATGGCCTCAGTTTGCCGGGATTCCGGCAAATTAACTGCATCCCTTCAGCACGAAGGGGCTTATTTAATGAAACAACAATCAGACGGCGTGAACACATAGACAAGTTTACAAAATTGGCTTGAAATTGCCGCTAATAACCTATCATCAGCCGGGAGGATAAAACCAAGGAGAATTTTTGGATTGTTTGCACACAAAAAAAAATGTGAAAAAATTATTGGATGAAGGTGATGCCGAGTGCCCCGTTATTTGTCACACGTGCGGCGGCTGTATGGGGGCAATTCTGAGTTGATCACAGCACCAAGTTTGTTAGCAGTTGGGCAAAACCATGTGCACTGCAGGGGGTGCAGATGTAACATGTGCAGAGAGAGTTAGATTTGGGTGGGTTATTTTGTTTCTGTGCAGGGTAAATACTGGCTGCTTTATTTTTACACTGCAATTTAGATTGCAGATTGAATACACCACACCCAAATCTAACTCTCTCTGCACATGTTACATCTGCACCCCCTGCAGTGCGCATGGTTTTGCCCAACTGCTAACAAATTTGCTGCTGCGATCAACTCAGAATTAGGCCCTATGTGCGGCCATACAGCTGCCAGTCGCACAGATGTAAATGTGTGTGCCCACCGTAAGCGTCAAGGCTTGGGGCCTGGTTCTGGGTCTCAGCCAGCAGTGTGTATTGGCGGTCGCGTCTCTTTATGCCAATGTCGATGCAAACGCCTTCCCTTGTGCACATCTATGCGGCTGAATGTGCAAGGAGCGTGACGCCCGCTGTCAGCGTAATACCGATCGGTGCCATTGCAGCAGGATCATTTGCAGAAGCCCTATGGCAGGTGCAGAGTGTCCGTCTGAGTGTCTGGGAACGCAGCCGCTGTCACTGGCACTCCCATACCACGCCCACTGAACGGACCATGTGTGCATTACTAGCCGCCTCCCAGTCACCGCCCCCGAAACGCCAGGCATTTTTCCGTCATCTTTCTGACGCCGTCGTCTGAGTCACTTTGTGTAGCACGTGCGCTGTAGGAGTTTTGAGAATTTTTTACACGTGCAGTTGCAAATAGTCGCTCAACTATGTGAACATAGGGATTGCGTGCGACTGAAGAGCAGGTAAGGGATCAGGGGGTGCTGATCTGTCTCAGGGCCTTATTACAATCTGTATGGTATTGCAGAGCCGCAGGGAAGCGGCTGTGCAACGCTGTACCGATAAAATGCAGCAGGAGGCGTCGTCCATCTGTGAGATCCGTGCGCTGAGACGATGGTAGCAGACCGCGGCCAGTCTGTGTAAGCTAAAGCTGAACCGATATTAGGGGGTATATACTAAAGGTTGATTTTAATTGATCCCAAATCAGCAGAAATTGATCTATATTGATGTTGCGCTTCCAGGGCTAAAAGACGCACTTACTGACACTTAAAAATGAATGTTAATAATCACCTGTTAGTAAATGTCTGTTTAATCCCCTGAAACCGATCATCGACTCAGATACTATTTTCATCTAGTTAAATTCGATAAAACTTGAACGTCACTTACACTCCATGTTACTTGTGAGGGTTTATCTGAATGATTCTTACTATCAGTGTTCTCGGCACTAGGAGTGGGCGTCTGCATCTCTCTCAGTGCTAGGAGGGTGCGTCTGCATCTTTCTTCCTCCAGCGTAGTACTACAAGCCTCAGCATGACAGCACCTCTTAATGGTGGTCATTCCGAGTTGTTCGCTCGCTGCTAATTTTAGCAGAATTGCTAATAGGCTAAAATCCGTCAGTTCTGCGCATGCGTATGCATCTCAGGGCGCACGCGCTAAGCAAATTTACACAAAACTATGCTATTTTACTCACAGGCGAACAAAGCTTTTCAATCGCTCTGCTGATTGATAGGAAGTGGGTGTTTCTGGGCGGAAACTGGCCGTTTTCAGGGAGTGTGCTAAAAAACACAGGCGTGCCAGGTAAAAACGCAGGAGTGGCTGGTCAGACGCTGGGCGTGTTTGTGACGTCAAACCAGGAACTAAACGGACTGAGGTGATCGCAATCTAGGAGTAGGTCTGGAGCTACTCAGAAACTGCAAGGAAATTGCTTTCGTTAGCAATTCTGCTAATGGTGGTCATTCCGAGTTGTTCACACGCTAAGCCGCCGCCTACTGGGAGTGAATCTTAGCATAGTAAAATTGCGAACAAAAGATTAGCAGAATTGCAAATAGAAACTTCTTAACAGTTTCTGAGTAGCTCGAGACTTACTCGGCAACTGCGATCAGTTCAGTCAGTTTCGTTCCTGGTTTGACGTCACAAACACACCCAGCGTTCGGCCAGACACTCCCCCGTTTCTCCAGCCACTCCCGCGTTTTTCCCAGAAACAGCAGCGTTTTTTCGCACACACCCATAAAACGGCCAGTTTCCGCCCAGAAACACCCACTTCCTGTCAATCACATTACGATCACCAGAACGAAGAAAAAACCTTGTAATGCCGTGAGTAAAATTCCTAACTGCATAGCAAATTTACTTGGCGCAGTCTCACTGCGGACATTGCGCATGCGCATTAGCGACTAATCGCTCCGTTGCGAAAAAAAATAACGAGCGATCAACTCGGAATGACCACCTATATTAGCAGAATTGCTAATCTTTCGTTAGCAATTGCTAATCTTTCGTTAGCAATTCTGCTATGCTAAAATACACTCCCAGAGGGCGTGGCTTTGTGTTTGCATTTCTGCTAAAAGTAGCTAGCGAGCGAACAACTCGGAATGAGGGCCCATGTGCACTGCAGGAGGGGCAGATGTAACATGTGCAGAGAGAGATAGATTTGGGTGTGGTGTGTTCAATCTGAAATCTAGATTGCAGTGTAAGAATAAAGCAGCCAGTATTTACCCTGCACAGAAACAAAATAACCCACTCAAGTCTAACTCTCTCTGCACATGTTATATCTGCCTCCCCTGCAGTACACATGGTTTTGCCCAATTGCTAACTAACTTGCTGCTGCGATCAACTCAGAATTACCCCCGATATCTTTAGTAATAGAGTGTGCAGTCCAGACTCCCCCCCCCCTCACCCGGTGACCATTTAAACCTGCCGAGCTTTTGTCAGTGTCAGCCTAATGCATGGCGACCTAGACGTCTGTCTATACATTGGAACCCGATTGGTCTCCCTCTCTAAGATGAGGCTACAATGGGTTAAGGGCATATACAGAGGGCATTACATTGGTAAATCTGATTTGTACAAACTCCCCACAGAAAGGGACATTACAGCAATCACAGGGACACAGCATGTGCTACTCTGGTAAATACCCCGTTGGGGTTAGTAAATAGATTCCTTATTGATAACGAGAAGACCTCTTTCCTCGGCAATACTAGATACTCAGCAATAGTGCAGTCTGTCTGCAGCACAGTCCTGTGAGTGGTGAGTAACATAGGCTTGTACTGCCTCCTGGTGGACACTGCGCAGAACAGCCGCAGCTAAAAGTGGTCATAGACGGAATTGGAGGGTCATTCAGACTTGATCGCACGCTAGGTTTTTTCGCTGCGCTGCGATCAGAACTGCGCATGCGTATGCACCGCAATATGCAGGCGCGTTGCACGGGTACAAAACGGATCGTTGCTGGGCAATGGATTTAACAAAGAATCCATTTGCACAGCCGATCGCAAGGACATTGACAGGAAGAAGGCGTTTGTGGGTGGCAACTGACCGTTTTCTGGGAGTGGTAGGGAAAACGCAGGCGTGTCCAGGCGTTTGCAGGGCGGGTGTCTGACGTCAATTCCGGGACCGGACAGGCTGAAGTGATCGCAGCAGCTGAGTAAGTTCTGGGCTACTCAGATACTGCACAAAACTTTTTTTGTACCGCTCGACTGTGTGGTGTATATAGTTCCCATTGCTGTATATGTGTTCTGGTGGAAGGTTACCACGGATCTTATTTTGTATTTGTATTAGTTGGTGTATGAATCTATTTCTGTGTTCTTTAGTTTCCTGTTCTTCTCCAGTAAAGAAGCATGCAACACTCCCTGTGTCCTGGTTACATTAAAATTAAAAACTCTTATTGAAATATAAGTAACAGATTTAACAGACTGCACATGCGATCGCACACTTACAAGGCAAAAATACACTCCCCATAGGCGGCGACTATCTGATCACATTCACAGCACAGTAAAAAGTAGCTAGCGCGCAATCAGGTCTGAATTAGGTCCCTAGCATCAATCATTCTCTGGAGTATCTATAATGGGTGCAGGGTGCGCACACCAGGAACGTGCAGTGAGGTCAATGGCTCAGGAGGCACTGGCTAGTACCAGAAGCAGATTTACACACAATATATGAGCCAAAGGGTTCATGTGGGCATTATATAAAGATACAGCGGTATATACATGTGGGTGTTATACACAGGTGCAGCGGTATATACATGTGGGCATTATACATAGGTGCAGCGGTATAAACATGTGGGCATTATACACAAGTGCAGCAGTGTATACATGTGGGCATTATACACAGGTGCAGCAGTATAAACATGTGGGCATTATACACCGGTGCAGCAGTATATACATGTGGGCATTATACACAGGTGCAGCAGTATATACATGTGGGCATTATACACCGGTGCTGCAGTATATACATGTGTGCATTATACACAGGTGCAGCAGTATATACATGTGGGCATTATACACAGGTGCAGCGGTATATACATGTGTGCATTATACACAGGTGCAGCAGTATATACTACAGGAAATTTGGTGAGTATTGATCAGAGATGTGCGGAGAAGGTAGGCGGAGTGGGGGGGCACCTAGAATATTTACTCTGGAGTTTTGACTGACAAAATTATTAGAATTATACAAAGAAGAGATTTCTAATATATTATTTGTATTTTTCATGTACTTTATGCAGTCAACACTCTGGTGTATAAATTATTATGACAGGAAAGGCTCTGCCTTATCCGCCTCACCCGCCCTCACCCCACCGCACGTCACTGGTGCACTCAGACCCCTGAGTCCAGAGGGGCCCACACCGCACTTGCTGCACCCATTGTTTGAATACTTTCCCCTCCGGAGTCCAGCGCCATGGCAGCACCGCTGCAGAAATTGCTCCTGCCATTTTCCTACATGCAGAGGACTTTTCGGTGGCTATATAATGCTTGGGTAGGTGAACGCTGTCATTGCATGCGGATTGCGTGCCACTAAGGATCATGCCCTTGTCATACTTACCTACTTTTGAAAACTAGGATCAGGGAGATTACAGAAGGATGTGTTGCGCAAAGCCGATGGGGCGTGTCATACTCTGCCCAAAGGGCGTGTCTGGTTCCACAAATGGGCGTGTCTATGCTTACATGCTTGTTGCAAGATATTTCTATATAACATTAGTAACAATATATTTTGGGAAGTTTTGCAAGTATTCAAAATATACTGGTAGGTAAATTGTCTCACAGCAAAAATAACCCTAGTGTGAATGTGTGTGCGTGTTCATGTGGTGGGGAATATAGAGTGTAAGCTCCACTGGGTCAGGGACTAATGTGAATGTGGAATATGTGTGTGTTATATAAATAACTAATAATAACTAACTTTTGATACTAACGTTGCTGTCTGCAATACGGGATTTTTGTTTGCAGTATGTATACGCTGTGATATTTCTTTTATTCTCACTCAGCACAATATACATGATACATGGGATGCCTATGTACTACATTCCAAATGCAATGTCACCTTGTGTGAACTCATCCCTAAGCATATAAGTAAATGATGATTTTGGTGTATTACATGTTATTTTATTGTAAACACTGGACTGTATCTTGTAGGCATTACCTATATTTATTGGATGTGCTGTTATCCATACCGTTACAGCACTATCCAACTCATTCCACACACCAGATACTCTAATTAAACACATTTATTTAACTACAGAAAGATTACTAACAATGCTCAGCAGCAGCAGCACGCTATGGATGAGTGCACACCAGCAGAGAGTGGAAGACCATCTAACCCACAGATCATGTGCTGCTGTGTATCTCTCCTGTCAGGGGTTCCCACAGGGGGGATAATGAGAGTCGTCAGCAGTGACTCCTGAGCAGCTACAGCAAATCACTGTCCTTGAAAAGAAACTCCTTAGTGTCACCCCTGTGTCACAACTGAGGGCCTGAGCTGACGGGAGGCAGCCTCAGTTGTAGGGGCTGAGATGTACCGGAACCTGGGAGGTTGTATCAGACCCCTGGACATGTAAGTAACATGAATAATAACTGCCCGAAGGCGTGACCACGACAACTTGGATAAAAGTCAATGATGTTTATTATGACAACTCCGCAACACAGCAGCAGTAAAAGAAAACGTAAAAGTCAGCAAAGAATAAATACAGTTCCTGGGTACTACAGGATGGCAGGAGCCACAGGGCACTGGTAGTGTGAGATAGTTCTTATGATCTTCTAGATGGAAAGTCCTTACCAGGCCCGACTGTAGCAATGGAGATAACCCAGGATTGTGCCAGCTGGTGTTCCAGGAAAAGCTGGGTTGCTGAAGATAAAACAGCTGCTGTGGATACTGGCTGGAACCAGACTGTTGTTAGCACGGAGTGGATACTGGCTGGAACCAGTTAAATAATAAATGAACTTGGGAGCGATGAAATATGAACTGAAATGTAGAACTTGAGAGCGGAGAAATAATAATACCGGTGGAGAGTGGTAAAGTGTAGAAAGGACACCGGCCCTTTAAGGGAAGCTGTACTCTGCTGGAAGCTGAGCTGGAAGCAGGTAATGTTGTAGCTGGAAACAGATGAATCCACAATGGATTGGAGAGTCAGGCTACACCGCAGGTGGAATGCTGGTGCGGGTCTCTATGGTGGAAGTCTTGAGACAGGAGCTGGAACCTGGAAGACAATCACAGGAGAGAGACAAACAGGAACTAGGTTTGACAACCAAAGCACTGACGCCTTCCTTGCTCAGGCACAGTGTATTTATACCTGCAGCAAGGAAGGGATTGGCTAGGCAATTATGCAGATTAACAATACTGACAACAGATTGGAGGAAATGATCAGCTGACAGAATCCAAGATGGCTGCGCCCATGCAGACACTTGGAGGGAAGTTTGGTTTGTAATCCATGTGGTAATGAAAACAGTAATGGCGGCGCCGGCCACTGGAGACAGGAGACGCCAGGCTGACAAGTGCACATCCAACCACGCGGACACAGCGGAGGCCGCGGCTGACGTAATCGCCACTCTGACACTCTGCATGCAGAAGCTCAGGGACGGCGGCAGAGGCCGCGGGAGACGCCATGCCAGATGTAATAAGGCGTTACTGTGACAGCGTCTCAGAGAGACAGGAGAGGATGCAGGAATGTGAACATTAGGATAACAGATGGGATCCGGTCCTGGAGCGCTGAGCCAGCCTTAGGAGACATCTGATGGGTAAGAAATGGCGTCCAGATACCCGGATCGTGACAGCACCCCCCCCTTTAGGAGTGGCCCCAGGACACTTCTTTGGCTTCTGAGGAAACTTGGAATGGAATCTCCGGACCAAGGCAGGAGCATGAACATCAGAAGCATTGGTCCATGAACGTTCCTCAGGGCCGTAACCCTTCCAGTCAATAAGATACTGTAGTTGACCGTAACGGTGACGTGAGTCCAGGATCTTGGCCACTTCATACTCAACGCCTCGTTGAGTTTGGACTTTCGGAGTTGGAGGAAGTGAGGAATGAAACCGATTCAAGATTAGCGGTTTCAACAGGGAAACATGGAATGTCCTGGGTATTTTTAAGAAGGGAGGCAACTGAAGTCTGTAAGCAACAGGATTGATGACTTGTTCAATTTTAAAAGGACCAATGTAGCGAGGTGCAAACTTCATACTGGGAACTCTTAACCTCAAATTCTTCGTGGATAACCATACCCGATCACCCACCTTGAGAGCAGGAACTGCTCGACGCTTCTTATCCGCAAACTTCTTGTACCTGAACGATGCCTTGAGCAGAGCTGATCGTACGCTCTTCCAGATATTGGCAAACTGATGCAAGGTGATATCCACTGCGGGAACAGAAGTTGCTGGAAGCGGTTGGAACTCAGGGACTTTAGGGTGGAATCCAAAGTTGGTGAAGAATGGTGTTGAAGAAGATGAAGAATGATACTGGTTGTTATGACAGAACTCAGCCCAGGGAAGTAATTGAACCCAGTCATCTTGAGAGGAGGACACATAGATGCGGAGGAAGGACTCCAAGTCCTGATTCACCCTCTCAGTTTGACCATTGGTCTGAGGATGGTAAGCTGTGGAAAACTTTAGCTTGACTTGGAGGGCTTGACATAAACTTCGCCAGAATTTGGCTGTGAATTGAACTCCTCGATCTGAGATAATTTCTTCTGGAAGACCGTGAAGTCGAAAGATCTCTTGTATGAATACTTGAGCCAACTTGGAAGCTGACGGAAGACCGGTGAGAGGAATGAAGTGTGCCATCTTGGTGAACCGGTCAACTACCACCCAGATGGTATTGAACTTGTTGCACATGGGTAAATCTGTAATAAAATCCATCGACAGATGGGTCCATGGTCGACGGGGAACAGATAGTGGAACCAGTTGCCCCGCAGGCGACTGGCGGGATACTTTATGTTGGGCACACTTTGGGCAAGATGCAATAAACTCCAAGACGTCCTTTTTCAGAGTTGGCCACCAATAGGACCTAGAGATAAACTCCAGGGTTTTTTGGATACCTGTATGTCCGGCAAAACGGGAAGCATGGGCCCAATGCATGAGCTTCTTCCTTAGCATCGGCTTCACAAAACTTTTCCCTGATGGGGGCGTAGAGTCCATCCCTACCGTGGAGAATGCCAACGGATTTATAATAGGATGCTTGTCTGAAGACTCTGACTCATTTTCTTGCTCCCATGAGCGGGAAAGGGCATCGGCCTTGCGATTCTGAGAGCCCGGACAGAACTGGAGTTTAAAGTCGAACCTGGAAAAGAAAAGTGCCCATCTGGCCTGACGAGGGTTGAGACATTGTGCGCCCTTCAGGTATAAAAGGTTCTTGTGGTCTGTAAGTATGGTGATTGAATGAGAAGCTCCCTCCAACAGATACCTCCACTCTTCTAGAGCGAGCTTGATGGCTAGCAACTCCTGGTCGCCAATGGCATAGTTGCGCTCAGCTGGGGAGAACTTCCGGGAGAAGAAACTGCAAGGGTGTAAATGGCCATCTTTAGCCCTCTGAGATAACACCGCTCCTACTCCAACGGAGGAGGCATCCACCTCTAAGATGAAAGGAGAGTCGATGTCAGGCTGTTTCAGAACAGGCGCAGAGATGAACCTTTGTTTTAAAAGATGAAATGCTTGCATGGCTTCTTCAGACCACTTGGACGGGTTAGCACCCTTCTTAGTGAAAGCAGTAATAGGCGCCACAATGGTGGAAAAGTCTCGTATAAACTTTCGGTAATAGTTGGCGAACCCTAAGAACCTCTGGACCCCTTTGAGGGTTAAGGGTACCGGCCAATTTTGGATTGCTTGTAGTTTCTCAGGATCCATCTCTAGTCCGGAACCGGACACAATGTACCCTAGAAACGGAATGGACTTGACTTCAAAGACGCATTTTTCTAATTTGCAATAGAGATGATTGACACGAAGACGGGACAGAACCTCTTTAACCCAAAAACGATGTTCCTCTAAATCGTTGGCAAAAATGAGGATATCGTCTAGATAGACCACGACATGACGGTATAGAATGTCTCTGAAGATCTCATTGACAAAATGCTGGAAGACAGCTGGAGCATTGCTCAATCCGAAGGGCATGACGAGGTACTCATAATGTCCGTCACGGGTGTTAAAGGCGGTCTTCCACTCGTCACCCTCACGGATCCGGATGAGATTGTATGCACCTCGCAAGTCCAGCTTTGTAAAGATGGTAGCTCCGCTAACTCTGTCAAAGAGCTCAGTAATCAGGGGTAAAGGATAACGGTTCTTGATGGTAATGTCGTTCAAACCTCTGTAGTCGATGCACGGCCGCAGACCACCATCTTTCTTTTTTACAAAAAAGAAGCCTGCGCCGGCTGGAGAAGAAGAAGGTCGAATGAACCCCTTTGCTAGGTTCTCTTTAATATATTCCTCCATAGAATGCGTCTCAGGCAGAGACAACGGATAAGTTCGGCCTCGAGGTGGAACCTTCCCTGGAACGAGATCAATCGGACAGTCCCATTCTCTATGAGGAGGAAGGATATCAGCAGAAGCTTTACTGAACACATCCGTGAAATCTTGATATGGAGGAGGTGGAACATCAGACGACCTGGGGGAGGAAGAACAGACAGGCAATACTTTAAACAAACATGTCTCAGCACAGGAGGAACCCCATGCCAGGATTTGCGTAGTCGTCCAATCAATTGTAGGATTGTGAAGACGGAGCCATGGAAGGCCCAGGACCACAGGATGTGTGGCTCTTGGAATCACTAAAAAATAAATAAGTTCGGAATGAAGAACTCCCACTCTCAGACGAACTGGTAGAGTCCTTAAAGAAATAACTGCATCAAAAATTTTGCTGCCATCCACGGCAGTTAAAGAAATGGACGAAGGAAGTCTCTCGGTGGGTAGGGACCACCGTTTAACATAGGCTTCGGTAATAAAGTTCCCAGCTGCTCCGGAATCAAGGAGGGCAATGACGTTCCGATAACGTTGAGCAACTTGAAGCGAGACTGGGAGATTACAATCTTGAGGAGATGGAGAGGAGATCATTACTCCTAGCCGGCCCTCTCCTTGGCGAGCTAGGATTTGGAGTTTCCCGGACGTTTGGGACAGGCATTAATGGTGTGAGACGGAGCTGCACAATAGAGACAGAGAAACTCGGAGAGACGTCTTCGGCGCTCAGCAGGAGTTAAACGGGAACGGCCAAGTTGCATGGGCTCATCTTTAGATGGTGACAGTTGACGAGGAGGAGGAGCAGAAGATTTTGGAGCAGATGATCTTCCACGCTCAGTTGCTCTCTCTCTGAAACGTAAATCAACTTTCGTGCAGAGTGAGATTAGCTCATCTAACTTAGAAGGTAAGTCTCTGGTAGCTAACTCATCTTTAATACGCTCAGATAAGCCATGCCAGAATGCAGCATACAGGGCCACGTCGTTCCATGCCAGTTCGGATGCCAGGATCTGGAACTGTATCAGATATTGTCCTACAGTACGTGACCCCTGGCGTAAACGGAGAATCTCGGATGAAGCTGAGGTTACCCGGCCTGGCTTGTCGAAGATGCGCCTGAATGTTGACACGAAGGCAGTGTAGGAAGATAGCAGGGTGTCGGACCTCTCCCATAACGGTGATGCCCAATCAAGGGCTGAGCCACTGAGAAGAGAAATAATGTAGGCAATTTTTGTACGGTCACTGGGAAAATTGCCAGGTTGTAGCTCAAACTGAATCTCACACTGGTTGAGAAATCCCCTGCAGAATCTTGGAGATCCGTCAAATTTTGCTGGCGTTGGAAGATGAAGACGTGGAGCAGAAATGGGTAAGGTGGGTGGGGTTATAGCTGGAGTCACTGTGGTTGACGCACCAGACGCGCCTGATCCACGGAGAGTTGTCTGAATCCCATCCAGCCGAGTAGAGAGATCCTGGAGACAGCGGATGATGTGGCCCTGTGCAGCCTCCTGATGTTCTAGTCGGGCTGCCAGTTCTTGCATCGGCCTGGCCGCTTGATCCTGGTCTCCGGCTGGATTCATTAGGTCAGTGCTTACTGTCACAACTGAGGGCCTGAGCTGACGGGAGGCAGCCTCAGTTGTAGGGGCTGAGATGTACCGGAACCTGGGAGGTTGTATCAGACCCCTGGACATGTAAGTAACATGAATAATAACTGCCCGAAGGCGTGACCACGACAACTTGGATAAAAGTCAATGATGTTTATTATGACAACTCCGCAACACAGCAGCAGTAAAAGAAAACGTAAAAGTCAGCAAAGAATAAATACAGTTCCTGGGTACTACAGGATGGCAGGAGCCACAGGGCACTGGTAGTGTGAGATAGTTCTTATGATCTTCTAGATGGAAAGTCCTTACCAGGCCCGACTGTAGCAATGGAGATAACCCAGGATTGTGCCAGCTGGTGTTCCAGGAAAAGCTGGGTTGCTGAAGATAAAACAGCTGCTGTGGATACTGGCTGGAACCAGACTGTTGTTAGCACGGAGTGGATACTGGCTGGAACCAGTTAAATAATAAATGAACTTGGGAGCGATGAAATATGAACTGAAATGTAGAACTTGAGAGCGGAGAAATAATAATACCGGTGGAGAGTGGTAAAGTGTAGAAAGGACACCGGCCCTTTAAGGGAAGCTGTACTCTGCTGGAAGCTGAGCTGGAAGCAGGTAATGTTGTAGCTGGAAACAGATGAATCCACAATGGATTGGAGAGTCAGGCTACACCGCAGGTGGAATGCTGGTGCGGGTCTCTATGGTGGAAGTCTTGAGACAGGAGCTGGAACCTGGAAGACAATCACAGGAGAGAGACAAACAGGAACTAGGTTTGACAACCAAAGCACTGACGCCTTCCTTGCTCAGGCACAGTGTATTTATACCTGCAGCAAGGAAGGGATTGGCTAGGCAATTATGCAGATTAACAATACTGACAACAGATTGGAGGAAATGATCAGCTGACAGAATCCAAGATGGCTGCGCCCATGCAGACACTTGGAGGGAAGTTTGGTTTGTAATCCATGTGGTAATGAAAACAGTAATGGCGGCGCCGGCCACTGGAGACAGGAGACGCCAGGCTGACAAGTGCACATCCAACCACGCGGACACAGCGGAGGCCGCGGCTGACGTAATCGCCACTCTGACACTCTGCATGCAGAAGCTCAGGGACGGCGGCGGAGGCCGCGGGAGACGCCATGCCAGATGTAATAAGGCGTTACTGTGACAGCGTCTCAGAGAGACAGGAGAGGATGCAGGAATGTGAACATTAGGATAACAGATGGGATCCGGTCCTGGAGCGCTGAGCCAGCCTTAGGAGACATCTGATGGGTAAGAAATGGCGTCCAGATACCCGGATCGTGACACCCTGGCAGAAGCTGAAGAATCCGGGAGATTTGACCTACAAAGCCGTGCACTAGGAGATTTATGACTGAGATTCCCACATAGGCAACTATGACCAGGGCTGCCAAGAGAAATCCTGGGCCCTGGTACAACAACTTTCTGGTCCCCCCACCCCCCTGGAGGGGGTGTGACCACAGCATGCAGGGGGCATGGCCACTCCTCTTTGGGGGCATGTCTAACACATGAGAAGCACCCACTCAGAGGGGCATGGCATGCCTCCCAGCTAGGGCAGTAGAGAGCCTGGCTGGGCCCAGGTACTTTTTCAGGGGGCACGGCCAGTCAAAGAAGGCATGGGCCTGTGCCCCTCCATCAGACCTGGGCCCAGGTAATTTGCACCCACTCCCCCCCCTCTCTCGGCGCCACTGACTCTGACCCATGTGTGCTACTCATCTGCTCAGGGTCCCTGCTCAGGGAGTCACATACGTGCCCTGGGATGCCCATTTGGGGATGATCTGCGTCCATTATTATTATAACACTTAGGAAGAAGGAAGAATAATTCTGTGTATGTAGGAGAGAGTCCAACGTGCATCACCTAAATCTTCTAGCTAGCGGTTCACATCAAGTACCAGGATGCTGGCATGAGATATACTTTCTCTGCCCATGATGCCCGTGTTAGATGATGGCACAGATGGGCCTAGTACAGTGTCCTCATGGCCCACTCGCAGGCCAGGTACTAAGGATATCCATGCATGAGCACAGCCGGGTACATTAAACTGGCAGATTTAATACTGAAGCCACCTACAAGAGGGGTAACACATGTTCCGCGCAGCGAATCCCAATGTGTCACAGATGTATCAGTGCATGGAGACACAGACGGGATGGAGGACTAGCGGCAGGGCTGTATTAAGCCTTGGAGGGGCCCGGGGCCCGTAAGATAAGGGAGCCCCTGTGGAGGGGGGGGGGGGGGGTATTAGATTGCACATACATCCCAACATGACCAATTCCAGGAGGGACAAAATGCTCTACCTGGACTTCCCACTTAATATATGATTGGTGTCACCTGTGTTGAAATATTTAATTGATAATATAGGTACAGTATTTCCACACAGAAGTGGAGGAGAAGCCGGAAATCCCTGGGTCACTTATACCTTTCTTCCCCCTCTCATCCCTACCCTGTTCGGGAAGCTCCGTCGGTAGTTCATGAAACCTGATACTTCCGTGTTTCTGTCTGCACTGCATATTGTCCTTCTCACATTCTGGCTACCTGGTTCTGATGCTGCACAAGAGTGAGAGCTAGTGATGTCAGTGTGCACCGGCAAAGGGGCCCCCTGACAGAGGGGGGCCCGGGGTACAGTATCCCCTGCACCCCACCCTTAATCTGGCTATGATTAGCGGAGTAACACTGTAGCTGCAGGGATCACACTGGGATATGAACGTTTCCAATGTTACTGGATTCAGAAGACCTCCCTTGTTCCTATCTGATTTCCCCTACGCCCTGGCTACAGCTCTGTGCAGCCATCCTGACACTAAACACTGAGCACTTTGTGTGTCGCACAATGCTCTGGTACTCGCCCCTCCCTGCCGTGGCTCTATAATAAGTCTCCACAGACTCTGGCTGATCTCAGGCCAGCAAAACATAATACAAGAATGATGACACCAGAGTCCCTTCTGTAATAATGGTCAGTGCTGCAACCACAATTCACCAAGGGAGCTCTGCAATCGCCACTTGTCCTGACTGTCATAGGCTCTCACATCCGGATCTCATCTCTGCTTCTGGCTTCCATTGAATTGCAATTTGCAATAGGAGACCAGAGATATATATGGCAAGCATTGAGCTGCCATACAAGGTATTGGGCGTGGATTGCACACTGTGGGTGATATCTTACACAGCCGACGGAATGTATACAAAGTGACCAGTAGCGGATCTTGCCACGGGCAAGCAGGACTTTTGCCCGGGGCGCCGCCTTCCGGAGGGCGCCGGCGCCATCCGGAGGGCGCCGCACCATGGCAAGATCCGCTGCTGCTGTGGTGCCCCCCGCTGCCGTGGCCCGCTGGCCCGCTGTCCGTTGTTCGTGGGCTGCCCGCTGTGAAGGGAAACTAGACGCTACGCGTCTAATTTCCCTTCCTGGAGAGGACCTTCACTGTAATGATGTGCGGTGCGCGTTGACGTCATCGCGCACCGCACAGCAAAGGTCCTCTCCACGAAGGGAACTAGACGCTTAGCATCTAGTTTACCTTCGTGGAGAGGACCTTTGCTGTGCGGTGCGCGATGACGTCATCGCGCACCGCACATCCTACAACAGTACAGGGGGCGTAACTGACCACGCCCCTGTATGAAGCCACGCCCCCTAATGCCGCCCGGGGCGCCAGAAGCCCCGGAACCGGCCCTGAAAGTGACTGCAGAGAGCATTATAAGGAGCAATACAAAATAGTAGGAACTATATAGTAACTACTATGCAATACAGAGATCATTCATGTTATACACAATACAGGCAGTATTCCAATGACCAACATACAATACAGAGAACATTCCATGAACCTGTCTACTAGTTCCATTATAGAGAACATTTGTATGGCCAAAATACAATACAGAGATCATTCGTGTTATACACAATACAGGCAGTATTCCAATGACCAACATACAATACAGAGAACATTCCATGAACCTGTCTACTAATTCTATTATAGAGAACATTTGTATGGCCAAAATACAATACAGAGAGTATGCTAGTAACCAGTACACTACACAGAACATTTTACTGACCTCTATAAAACATATAGAACATTCTAAAGCCCATTATATAATAGAAGGATTATTTAGTAACTAGTACACACTACAGGGGGCATTTTAGTGACAGATGTACAGATGTGTCCTCTTATACTGTGGCTGCGATGTGTTGGCATTGCAGGACACAGGTCACAGCATAGTGTAGCGTACGCTAAGCTATACACTGTGGTGATGGGAGCCATACGCATGCCGCAATGTGTATGCATCACAGTCCCGCTACAGAACACTGCTATATGTAGTAACACTGTAGCAGGACACATCTGTACAATTCAGAGATCATGCTATATAATAAACGGCTAACGCTGCTCCTCACCTCTATGGGGGGAATTCAAGCGTCTTGCGATCGGGCGGCCACTAGATGTTTGGGCGCACACTTCCACCAGTGCTGCCACTTCCGTTATGCTGTTCAGTCATTTGGACGGGCTGGTAACTAGTTATGAATGTTTATACAATACTTATGTAACACCCACAAATCCGGCGCCGGAACTCAAACCAATTGTAGGGTACTATAATAAATCAGGTTCGGGTGATCAGAGCGTCCGACCTGCTTTACCCCTCAGACACAATGACAACACAGTGTACAGGATCCAACTCCATTTTATTATTAAATGTTAAAGGTAACAGTGACAGAGAGAAACCTTGAGATAAGCTGGCGTTCAGCGCTGTAACTACGTGTGTGTCAGGTGAGCCTGGCACACAGCGCAGTCGCCCTGAGGACGCACGGCCAGCGGCTTGTAATGAGTCACATTGACTCATTACAAGCCGCCTGTTCTGTGCTGTGTGCGCCGCTCTGGAGGAGAGCAGCAGCTCCGGAGGCAGGGAAGGAGGAGGAGGAAGGGGGACTGGAGCCGCAGCAGCACTATGTAATTGGTAGAGGCGCCGCTGCAGCAGTCCCCTCTCCTTCCGTATTGGCTGCCTGGCACTGCAGTGAATGCTGGGATGGGATGCGCTTCCCTCATCCCAGCATTCACAGCGGCGGCCAGCCAATGCGGAAGGAGAGGGGACTGCTGCAGCGGCGCCTCTACCAATTACATAGTGCTGTTGCGGCTCCAGTCCCCCTCCCTTCTTCTCCTTCCCCCCTGCCCGGGATCTGCCAGAAGCTGCTTCACCGAGGAGCCTGACTGCCAGCGGGGAGATACGGTAAGTATCTATCTATCTATCTATCTATCTATCTATCTATCTATCTATCTATCTATCTATTCTGTCTGCCACAATGTGTAAAAACGGGGACTGGCTGCCGTAATGCGTAAAAATAGGATTTTAATACCTACCGGTAAATCCTTTTCTCTTAGTCCGTAGAAGATGCTGGGGACGCTTCAAGAACCATGGGTATAGATGGGATCCGCAGGAGACATGGGCACTTTAAGACTTTTAAGGGGTGTGAACTGGCTTCTCCCTCTATGCCCCTCCTCCAGACTCCAGTTATAGGAACTGTGCCCAGGGAGACGGACATTTCGAGGAAAAGGATTTATTGTTAAACTAAGGTGAGATACATACCAGCTCACACCTCAAGTACGCCGTACAACATGGCATTTAACACAGCGCAAGTCAACGGCATGAACCATGTCAGCAACAGGCTGACTATAACAGAAACACAACCTGTGTGTAAACATAACTAATAACTGCAGATAGAGCCCGCATTGGGACGGGCGCCCAGCATCCTCTACGGACTAAGAGAAAAGGATTTACCGGTAGGTATTAAAATCCTATTTTCTCATATGTCCTAGAGGATGCTGGGGATGCTTCAAGAACCATGGGGTTTATACCAAAGCTCTAGAACGGGCGGGACAGTGCGGATGACTCTGCAGCACTGATTGACCAAACAAGAGGTCCTCCTTAGCCAGGGTATCAAACTTGTAAAACTTTGCAAAAAAATGAGAGATCACATCTGCGCTCATCAAAGGTTAAATACTTAAAAGGTAAGATAAATGATATATGGTATCTGGTAAATAGTTCTCAAAGTTAACTGAGGTAATACGTAATGTCAATAAACCGTTATGGAACCTGTCCTTCTTGTGTATCCTTAATTCTCCAAGCTTGAATGTGTCTATTCACTCGACCGTGCTTCGGACTATGGTGTGTTTTCTCCTTAGCGGTGTCTCTAATATTGATTCTCTGGATTTTCTCCTGTGTTTCCTTCCAAGGTATTGGGGTAGTTCTTATCCTCAACGGTTGGAGACAGAAAGACAAAGAAATGGCCGCTGATAGTGTAGTAGGCGTATTACAAGTAGTGGAAGGGTATTATAGAAAAAGTCTTTAAAAAGGTAGTGGCTGCTAATTGCGTACCAGTACTCACGTGAAAGACGTGATGTACCCCTCGCGTAAAGGTATCTTTAGTGTTCTTGTAATTTCTCCTTTTCCTGCAGACAGAATCTTTTGTAGTTCTTATCCTCGGGAGTAAAAGAGGAAATGGAGCAGATGATAGTGTAGTAGGTTATATGAATAAATGAAAGGTATTTTACCCTTCTAAATTTATGGTCTACATTAGGGGAGTGCGTACCGTACTCACATCCATAAGGGGGGGTGAAAAACACATAAAGGTATCTTTTAGGTTGATGTGCTGTCGTACACGGTCACACTCATGCAGATAAACCGAATAAAAGAAGAATGGGCGTACCCAACTCACACTGTGCAATGTGGAAACTTGTGTATAAAGGTATCTTTATGGAAATTCTGCTGATTCTGGGTGCTCTTTATTCCAAAATCCGTCCCTCTCGTTTTATGCATAAAGAGAGATGAAGCATAGTGTCATGGAGTGACACACAAGAATTTTATTATCTAAAATAACATTTAAAACTGCCAAAGGGCTCCAGGTAAGAGCGGGGGGTATACACAGGTGAAAAAGATGTTAATGTCCGGATTGTTCTCACCTTAGTGGGTACCGTCCCAATCAGTCCCTGGTAGTCCTGGCCCTCACACCGACGCGTTTCGACTAAAGAAGTCTTTTTCAAGGTGTGTTATGAGGGTACTGGTACCACTATTTATGTCCCCTAACAGGAAGTCATGTGATGGGGGTGTGGTTACAGAGTATCGATTATAACAACAAATATTGATACATATTAATACATTATGCACTTAACAAGGTGCTGAGGAAACAATTTGGATGATAAAAATACATAAAATGTGGTTAAAACAGTGAAAATACCATTTATATAGGAGAAATATGTTTAAAAGGTGCCCGTTACGTCACTTCCGGTATTTGGAACGCATTGTACTTCCGGAAGTGGCGCAGGTAAACGGGACCCAATAATGATAAATTTATCAACAGAAAATAAAGGGAGGGAGGCGGCAGTGACCATGAGCAACTGAATCCAAAGGCTCATAATAATATAGCTATTGGATCAAACGGATGATTATATTAATGGATTATGAAAAGTGCACAGTTTTAAAACTCTAATAAAAGTTATTACAATAATCAACATTAAACCTAAGGGCCTCAATTTGGAATTTGAAACCAAATGGTTTCTTTAGAATCCACGGACCATCTTTATAAAGTAAAAATTCTGCTCCGGCACAACTTAAAGTCCCACTTTATGCTAGCCATATTACCAGAGAATTCTTCCTCCTAATGTACTTTTTAATCTAGTCGCGATACCACATTTATAATCCAGTTTTTTAACAGGCATTAAAACATCTTGTTGGTCAGTTTTTAATGGAGATAGTCATTTCATTATTTATCACCTGGCACTCATCAAATAGGATATAATTGTACCAGGTGACTTTTTCATACTCCATATTATATATTTTTTGTTTTTATTTTCGAATGTTGATTATTGTAATAACTTTTATTAGAGTTTTAAAACTGTGCACTTTTCTTAATCCATTAATATAATCATCCGTTTGATCCAATAGCTATATTATTATGAGCCTTTGGATGTGTCATGACATTTCTTCTTCTCCGGGTGGAACGCACCCTCCCGTCACTTCCGGGATCGCGTGCGTTCCACTGTAAATATCGTAGATGTATTTGACATCTCCAGCACTCTGTTTGCCGGAAGTGCACTTTTCCCCATCAGGTGGAACGCATGACCGTCACTTCCGGTACATGCGTTCCACCGCTCTACTTAGCGGCGCATTACATTTGGATTTCTCTACAACTTTACAGCAACATTCAGTTGCTCATGGTCACTGCCGCCTCCCTCCCTTTATTTTCTGTTGATAAATTTATCATTATTGGGTCCCGTTTACCTGCGCCACTTCCGGAAGTACAATGCGTTCCAAATACCGGAAGTGACGTAACGGGCACCTTTTAAACATATTTCTCCTATATAAATGGTATTTTCACTGTTTTAACCACATTTTATGTATTTTTATCATCCAAATTGTTTCCTCAGCACCTTGTTAAGTGCATAATGTATTAATATGTATCAATATTTGTTGTTATAATCGATACTCTGTAACCACACCCCCATCACATGACTTCCTGTTAGGGGACATAAATAGTGGTACCAGTACCCTCATAACACACCTTGAAAAAGACTTCTTTAGTCGAAACGCGTCGGTGTGAGGGCCAGGACTACCAGGGACTGATTGGGACGGTACCCACTAAGGTGAGAACAATCCGGACATTAACATCTTTTTCACCTGTGTATACCCCCCGCTCTTACCTGGAGCCCTTTGGCAGTTTTAAATGTTATTTTAGATAATAAAATTCTTGTGTGTCACTCCATGACACTATGCTTCATCTCTCTTTATGCATAAAACGAGAGGGACGGATTTTGGAATAAAGAGCACCCAGAATCAGCAGAATTTCCATAAAGATACCTTTATACACACTTTTCCACATTGCACAGTGTGAGTTGGGTACGCCCATTCTTCTTTTATTCGGTTTATCTGCATGAGTGTGACCGTGTACGACAGCACATCAACCTAAAAGATACCTTTATGTGTTTTTCACCCCCCCTTATGGATGTGAGTACGGTACGCACTCCCCTAATGTAGACCATAAATTTAGAAGGGTAAAATACCTTTCATTTATTCATATAACCTACTACACTATCATCTGCTCCATTTCCTCTTTTACTCCCGAGGATAAGAACTACAAAAGATTCTGTCTGCAGGAAAAGGAGAAATTACAAGAACACTAAAGATACCTTTACGCAAGGGGTACATCACGTCTTTCACGTGAGTACTGGTACGCAATTAGCAGCCACTACCTTTTTAAAGATTTCTTCTATAATATCCTTCCACTACTTGTAATACGCCTACTACACTATCAGCGGCCATTTCTTTGTCTTTCTGTCTCCAACCGTTGAGGATAAGAACTACCCCAATACCTTGGAAGGAAACACAGGAGAAAATCCAGAGAATCAATATTAGAGACACCGCTAAGGAGAAAACACACCATAGTCCGAAGCACGGTCGAGTGAATAGACACATTCAAGCTTGGAGAATTAAGGATACTATGGAAACAGAAGGAAAGAAGACTCTATTTTGGGGGCACTCTTAGAAATCCAAGACAGGTTTATTAATATCCCTAGTACTCATAAAACATAACTTTTATTTATCCATTAAAATATGAAAATATAACAAACATATTAATTAACACTGATCTAAAAACTATTGTCCGTACAACACAGCTATGCCTATGTGCTGATCACCAAACAATGTAGGTCAATAAATCAATACCCTCTATGAGTATGCCATCATATAATATTGTAAGCTATAACCCAATTATAACCTAGTGTGTTTACCCTAATTAGTTCAATTAAAACAGTTCATAAAATTTCACTGTGATTTAGCAGCTTCTCTTTAGTGATTACGAAGATTTGTGTACCAAGGGCTTTATCTTATACTGCAATATTATGGTATGAATTTTCTATATACCCAATTAAAAGAATTGTTTATGCAGAGTATGCTAATCAGTAGACCCAATTAATGATGCACTAATCAGCAATTACTGTGATTTAACATCTTTTCGGTCAACACTCATTCCTGAATTATGGCATAGTGTTCTGCAATGTCCTTTGACATCAGGACACTGTGAACATCCTAACGGGGAAAGAAGTACGGCCTCTGTCTTTCTTCAAATCAGCTAAATACTCAGACCACTGCTCTCTCATCTACCGGCCGCTGTGTCGACAATTTTGTCTTAACTCATGACGGATAGACAGCAGAAGTAATAGGTTATGAGTTGCTGATCTTTCAATTCAGTCCCTATTCAATATAAGGATACACATTGTTTAATTGTAACTGTTTAGAATATTCTTGGTAATTAGGGTCCAGGTTCTCCTTTGATTGTTATCTCTTTTCAGTCATACTATCATTCAGAGCCAGACAATGAATGTGTAGAACTCGCAAATTAATACTGTTAGCAAGCTTATTTATTTATTTATATATAATTTTTGGTGTACATTGAGACGACAATTCCCCAAAAAAACCTAACCTACTTTTAGGTACAGTGTGAATATAATAATCCTGGGTGCAGCCACAATTTGTGATGTTCACAACAAATTATATGATGGCATACTCATAGAGGGTATTGATTTATTGACCTACATTGTTTGGTGATCAGCACATAGGCATAGCTGTGTTGTACGGACAATAGTTTTTAGATCAGTGTTAGTTCTAATTAATATGTTTGTTATATTTTCATATTTTAATGGATAAATAAAAGTTATGTTTTATGAGTACTAGGGATATTAATAAACCTGTCTTGGATTTCTAAGAGTGCCCCCAAAATAGAGTCTTCTTTCCTTCTGTTTCCATTTTGACTTTCTGACTCTGGGGAGCAACACCAACCTCTGCCTGTGACGGATCTCCACAGCAAATATAGGTAATTGGTTTGTAGACCCTTCTTATATACTTTACAACTATATTTATAGGAAGAAAGGGTTGTTTCTTGTTGCGGATCTTCACAACTGTCTGTTTTTTAGAATTAAGGATACACAAGGACAGGTTCCATAACGGTTTATTGACATTACGTATTACCTCAGTTAACTTTGAGAACTATTTACCAGATACCATATATCATTTATCTTACCTTTTAAGTATTTAACCTTTGATGAGCGCAGATGTGATCTATCATTTTTTTGTGTATTTATGTTTTAGGGGTGCTGAGTGACCCCCCCGTAGATATCACTACTGCTGCTCTCTGGGGCGCGGCAGTCCTTTCAGCAGCTTTTCTTCATCCACACCTGCTTGCAGAAAATGGAGAAAACGGCCCAGCTGAAATTCTTTCATAGGAGCCTTCTTGGATTCACACCAAGACACATATTTTTTCCAAATACGGTGATAATGTTTTGCCGTTACTTCTTTTCTAGCCTAAAGAAGTGTGGGAATGACTTCATTGGGAATACCCTTTTGGGCTAGGATCCGGCGTTCAACCTCCAAGCCGTCAAACGAAGCCGCGGTAAGTCTTGGTACAAGCACGGCCCCTGTTGTAACAGATCCTCTCGTAGAGGAAGAGGCCAGGGATCTCCTATGAGTAATTCCTGAAGATCTGGATACCAGGCCCTCCTTGGCCAGTCTGGAACAATGAGGATTGCATGAACCCTTGTTCTTCTTATGATCTTTATCACTCTTGGAATGAGTGGAATTGAAGGGAACACATATACCGACTGAAACACCCACGGTGTCACTAGGGTGTCCACCGCTATTGCTTGAGGGTCCCTTGACCTGGAACAATATCTCAGAAGTTTCTTGTTGATGCGAGACGCCATCATGTCTATTTGAGGAATTCCCCAAAGACTTGTCACTTCTGCAAAGACCTCTTGATGAAGACCCCACTCTCCTGGATGGAGATCGTGTCTGCTGAGGAAGTCTGCTTCCCAGTTGTCCACACCTGGAATGAAGACCGCTGACAGAGCGCTTACATGTCTTTCCGCCCAGCGGAAAACTTTTGTGGCCTCTGCCATTGCCGCTCTGCTCTTCGTTCCGCCCTGGCGGTTTATGTACGCCACTGCTGTTATGTTGTCCGACTGAATCAAGACGGGCAGATCGCGAAGATGTTCCGCTTGTAGAAGGCCGTTGTAAATGGCCCTTAATTCCAGAATGTTTATGTGTAGACAAGCTTCCTGGCTTGACCATTTGCCCTGGAAATTTTTTCCCTTGTGTGACTACACCCCAGCCTTGGAGACTCGCATCCGTGGTCACCAGGATCCAGTCCTGGATCCCGAACGTGCGTCCCTCTAGGAGGTGAGAGCTGTGAAGCCACCACAGGAGTGAGATTTTGGTCTTGAAAGACAGGATTATCTGTCGGTGCATATGCAGATGGGACCCGGACCACTTGTCCAACAGATCCCACTGAAACACTCTGGCATGGAACCTGCCAAACTGAATGGCCTCGTAGGCCGCCACCATCTTCCCCAGCAACCGATTGAATTGATGGATTGACACTTTCGCTGGCTTCAGAAATTGTTTGATCAGACCCTGAATTTCCAGAGCCTTCTCTTCTGGAAGAAAAACTCTCTGTAATTCTGTGTCCAGAATCATTCCCAAAAACGACAGTCGTTTCGTCGGACTCAACTGTGACTTTGGCAAGTTCAGGAGCCAACCATGTTGTTGCAGAACTGTCAGGGAAATCGTAATGCTCTGCAGTAATCGGTCCCTGGATCTCGCCTCTATCAGGAGATCGTCCAAGTACAGGATAATTGTGACTCCTTGCTTGCGCAGGAGAACCATCATTTCCGCCATAACTTTGGTGAAAACCCTCGGAGCCGTGGATAGACCAAACAGCAACGTCTGAAATTGGTAATGACAATCCTGAATCGCAAACCTCAGGTAAGCCTGATGTGGAGGATATATGGGGACGTGTAAGTAGGCATCCTTTATGTCGACCAACACCATAAAATCCCCTTCCTCTAGACTGGAGATCACTGCTCGGAGAGATTTCATCTTGAATTTGAATTTTCTCAGATAGAAATTGAGGGATATTAGGTTCAGAATTGGTCTGACCGAGCCGCCCGGCTTCGGGACCACGAAGAGGCTTGAATAAAAACCTTCTCCCTGTTGTGACAGGGGCACCTTGACAATGACTTGATTTTGACACAGCTTTTGTATCGCAACGCATACTACCTCCCTGTCCGGAAGAGAAGCTGGTAAGGCTGATTTGAAAAATCGCCGAGGGGGAACGTCTTGAAACTCCACTTTGTACCCTTGGGACACTATTTCTAACACCCATGGGTCTAGGGTCGAACAAGCCCAGAACTGACTGAAAAGTTGGAGACGTATCCCCCCCTCCCTCCCCATCCCGGTGCGGACTCCCGCAGAGGAGTCCCAGTGTCATGCGGTGGATTTGCCAGAAGCCGGAGAGGACTTCTGCTCTTGGGAACCTGCCACAGCCGGTGACCTTTTTCCCTTTCCTCTTCCTCTAGAAGCAAGGAAGGAAGACCCTCGTCCTTTTTTGTATTTATTGGGCCGAAAGGATTGCATCTGATAGTGGTGCGTTTTCTTTTGTTGTGCAGGAACAGAAGGTAAAAATTATGACTTACCCGCGGTAGCCGTAGATACCAGGTCAGCAAGGCCATCACCAAACAAGACACCACCTTTATACGGCAGAGAATCCATAGCCTTCTTAGAGTCAGCATCAGCATTCCATTGATGAATCCACAATGCTCTTCTTGCTGAGACTGTCATGGCATTGGCCCTTGATCCCAAAAGGCCAATGTCTCTCGCAGCTTCCTTTAGGTAGGCTGCAGCGTCCTTGATATAACCCAGCGTCAAAAGAATGTTATCCCTATCCATGGTATCTAACTCAGATGACAAGTTATCTGCCCACTTTTCAATAGCGCTACTCACCCACGCCGTAGCAATGGCAGGTCTGAGCAGCGTACCTGTAGTGACATAAATGGATTTCAATGTATTTTCCTGCTTACGATCCGCAGGATCCTTTAGGGCTGCCGTGTCAGGGGACGGAAGCACCACCTTTTTGGACAGTCATGACAGAGCCTTGTCTACAGTGGGGGTGACTCCCATTTTTCCCTATCCCCAGAGGGGAACGGATATGCCACCGGAATTCTCTCGGGAATCTGAAACTTCTTGTCAGGATTTTCCCAAACCTTTTCAAAAAGCGAGTTCAGTTCATGAGAGGGAACAAACGTTACCTCAGGTTTCTTTCCCTTAAACATACAGACCCTAGTATCAGGAACAGCAGGGTCCTCCGTGATATGTAACACGTATTTTATCGCCACAATCATGTACTGAATGCTCTTAGCCAGTTTAGGATTTAATCTGGCATCACTATAGTCGACACTGGAGTCAGAGTCCGTGTCGGTATCTGTATCTGCTATCTGGGTAAATGAACGTTTTTACGACCCCGAAGGGGTCTGGACCTGTGACAAAACATCCTCCACGGATTTTTTCCATGCCTGGTTCTGAGACTCAGATTTATCCAATCTCTTATTTAATAGAGCCACATTTGCATTCAAAGCACTCAAAACATTTATCCAATCAGGAGTCGGCGGTGCCGACATGGTCACTCCCACAGCCGTTTCTGTCCCTAATCCAGCCTCCTCCTGAGAAGAGCACTCAGCCTCAGACATGCCGACACCCACAGACACACTGGACATATAGGGGACAGACCCACAGTAAAGCCTGTCAGAGAAACACAAAGGGAGTTTGCCAGCTCACAACCCAGCGCTTATCCCGGTTCTGAAAACCCTTATACAAAGCCTCAGACCTGTTAGCGATTTTATAAATACATATATAACACCAAAAAACTGTGCCCCCCCCCCCTCCCTGCTTTGCACTGTTACTTGATACAGCAGTGTAGAGGAAGAACCAGCGTCTCTGCAGCTCTGTGAAGAGAAAATGGCGCTGATGAGACCTGTGAGGGCTGAGCCCCGCCCCCTTAATGGCGCGCTTCAGCCCCGCTATTTTTTTAAATATTTATACTGGCGGGGGTTTGGATTTAGGTGGTCATTCCGAGTTGTTCGCTCGTTGCCAATTTTCGCTATGCTGCGATTTGTTGCTAAATGCGCATGCACATGGTACGCAGAGCGCATGCGCTAAGTTATTTTACACAAAACTTAGTAGATTTGCTGGTGTCCGTGCGGCGCTTTTCAGTCGCACTGCTGATCGTCTTGAGGAAGTCTCCGGTTGCTAGGAGACAAAACGCGTTGACGCCCCTTTCTCACATCTGAGCTCTACTGAATGAACATTAATACAGCACGGACCAACTCTCTACTTTTAAAATTCCTGCACTTCGCTGTTTATCCATACTACAGCCGTCAGATCTATTCCAGCTCACTTTCCACAGTGTGGTAAGATTACTACAACTATACGGCACAGCTGTTTCTGGGAACTAGTTCCGCAAGCCGGACATCCACGGAGGTCGAGACAGTGCCAGCTAATTGCGGCTATACAGCCATCTACCACTACCGCCAGCCAAACGGGTGACGTCCTCCGCTGTGAGGCTTTTCATTTAACAACATCCCGTCGGGAACTGACGGCTCTCACATCAGCGATTTTAAAACATCAGCGGGTTAGCTCCACATTTAGGCAACAATCGCATTACCTTTATTCACCACGTGCAATTGCACACAGGACCCTGCAGCATTATCCAGGAACCAGCATGGTGGTAATTATTACGGCTTGTATGCCTCAAGTAACTTTTAAATCATTGCGGAGCCATACCATTTAATGTTACACTGGGACGCCAGTGTTTTTATCAGTAACTAGGTGCTTCATCGCGCCCTACGGGCGCTCTTCACACCGTCGCAAGGGGCTACGCCCCTTTAAACCTTGTATGCCTATATGGGGTTCAATATTTGTATTATATGGAGTATTACCTGCATTCCTTTGTTAGTGGTTAAATGAAAGGGCGTGAAAGGGCCCACAATGAAAGGGCGTGCGATGGTGAAGGAGGCGCAGCCCTTTGCGATGGCGTGAACAGCACCTGCAGGGCACGATGTACAGAATGAGCGGGTGCGGGGGGGATTGCGGATGGAGAAGGGTGTCTGTAGATGCTGCAGGTGGAGGGGGGTCAGATGCGGGGGGGGGGGGCCGGATGGGGAAGGTTTGGGACGTGCTGCGGGTGGGGGAGAGACAGAAGAGTGGGGGCTGTAGATGGGGGAGGGGTCAGGAGGCACTGCAGGTGGGGGAGGGGCAGGGGTGCCACTGGGGAGGGGCAGGTGCAGGGATGTTGCGGATGGGTGAAGAGTTCCGGAGGTGCTGTGGGATGGGAATGGGCGGGGGTGCCGTGGGTGGGGTAGGGGGTCCGGGGGCACCGCGGTGGGGGAGAGGCAGGTGCGGGTGGTGCGGCGGACGGCGAAGGGGGTCTGGAGGCGCTGCAGGTGGTGGAGGGGCAGGTCGGAGGGGCCGTGGGTGGGTGAGGGGGGGACCGCGAATGGAGGAGGGTGTCTGCAGATGCTGTGGGTGGAGGGGGGTAGGTGTGGGGGGAGACATATATGGGGGGTGGATGGTGGAGGGGGTCTGGAGGTGCTGTGGGTGGTGGGGGAGTGGGAGGCGCTGGTGGTGTAGGGGTCTGGAGGCACAGCGTCTGGGGGAGGGGTGGAGTGTCGCATGTGGTGGAGGGGAAGGTGCGGAGGTGTGGTGCATTGGGGAGGGGTCTGGAGGCGCTGCGGGTACTGTACCTGCCAAAAAGGTAGTTGGAGGGTATGCAGTAACAGGGCTAGGACAGGGGTGACAGGGTCAGAACAGGGGTGACGGGGCCAGGACAGGGGTGATGGGGCCAGGACAGGGGTAACAGGGCAAGGACGGGGGTGACGGGGCCAGGACACAAATGACAGGGACAGGATAGGGGTGACAGGGCCAGGGTAGGGGCGGCAGGACCAGGATTTGGTTGACAGGGCCAGGATAGGGGTGACAGGGCCAGGATAAGGGTGACAGGGCCAGGATAGGGGTGACAGGGCCAGGATAAGGGTGAAAGGGCCAGGATAAGGGTGAAAGGGCCAGGATAAGGGTGACAGGGCAAGGCCAGGGGTGACAGGGACATGACAGAACACAGGGCACGGGAGAGATTGGTATTAGGGACAGAACAGTGGTGACAGACAGATGTGTCTTACCGGAGTCACTGCTGCTGGCTGCTGCTGTTCCACTCCAACCTGTTGGGATCTGCTGCTGGTGGAGACTTGGCATGGCTGACGCTCTCAGGCTGGAGTCCTGCTTCCTCTGCCTGTCCGCATCCCTCCCCCTGACTCCTCAGTCACACACCGCGGACCTCGCACGGCTGCCGGGCACTGTGGTAAGGGGAGACTGGGAGTGACTGGTTAGCCCCCAGGAGACGCTGCGGCTGGAGGGAGGAGGGGGTCGGAGCCTGCAAGCAGTGCGGACTTCAGCAGCGCTGCCCGCCGGCTAAAGTGTGTGAAGGAGCTGGGCGCACCTCACTGCGGGCGGCAGCGCTGCAGCTAGCGGTGGGGTTGCCGGGGCTGGAGATAACAGAAGCAGTACGGAACCTGCACAGCGGCAGGTGCCCCACAAAACTGCAGCTAAGAAGCGTGGAGTGTGCCAGAAAGTGACGCTCCTCTGCGCCCGAGAGACCCTGCTGAGTATGCTGATGTGGGGGGTCAAGCACACAGTGAGCCGGTGCCCATCTGTCTGTACGGCATACCCCCTCACACACCCCCATACCTCCCAACTGTCCCAATTTTCGCAGGACAGCCCATTTTTTTGGGTCTGTCCCACTGTCCCACCCACGGGCTGCAGTGTCCCACGGTGGGGGGGGGGGGGGGGGCAGTTGGGAAGCTCCTGTACTCGCTGTTCTGCTTAGCATGCACACAGCGTCTATTTAGTGGAGACAGAGGGAGAGGGGGCATCAGGGGGTACGGATTAAGGGTGGGCCCAGGGGGTACGTACCCCGGACCTCACAGTTTTAGGGGGGCCCCCAGCTGGAGTAGCTCTGTCCCAGCTCTGAAGCTCCCCCGTCCTGCCAGCAACAGCAGCAGCATTGTGCTATAGTCAGCACACACTGCTGCGTGTTGGCAGGTCTGTGGTGTTGCAGGGAGGCAGCAGCCTCCCTGCTGTCTTCTGCCTGTGTGGGTGTGTAGGGGGGAGCGACCACCCCCTCTGGATTTACCCCTAGCTGAGGGGCCAAAATCCCATAAAAATAAAAAAATCCCGGAATTTGCATAAGGGGGCGTGGTCACGAGGACACAATTAGGCCACGCCCCCAAACCCACAGCAGGCACAGCAATGAGATAGGGTTCCTGTCTCAAGTGCCCTGGGTCCCCCGGACTCATAATCCGCCGCTGGGGGCATGCCAGCAGCTCACAGAGCGCTGGGCATGCCCCCTCACTGACGAAAACAGGGGCGTGGCTCGCGATCGCGGGTCCACCCGCGAAGCCACGCCCCCTTTCCCGTTGGCCATGCCCCCTTTTTGCTGTGCGTGTCCCTCCTGCCTGAAGAAAGTTGGGAGGTATGCACCCCTGCCTGTGCCATGCCCATACCATCAGCTTCTGCTCCTAGTCTCCTATAGATTTGCCCAGATCTGTGACTCATTTGACTAACTCCGCCCAGTGTTTTGACTCCGCCCAGCGTTAGCAAATGAAGCACAAAGTCACAGATCTGGGCTATTATATAGGAGATTAATAATTTAGAGAGAGCATTGTCCTTGTTTGAACCTATGGTGGTCATTCCGAGTTGTTCGTTCGTTATTTTTTTGTCGCAACGGAGCGATTAGTCGCTAATGCGCATGCGCAATGTCCGCAGTGCGACTGCGCCAAGTAAATTTGCTTTGCAGTTAGGTTTTTTACTCACGGCATTACGAGGTTTTTTCTTCGTTCTGGTGATCGTAATGTGATTGACAGGAAGTGGGTGTTTCTGGGCGGAAACTGGCCGTTTTATGGGAGTGTGTCAAAAAACGCTACCGTTTCTGGGAAAAACGCGGGAGTGGCTGGAGAAACGGAGGAGTGTCTGGGCGAATGCTGGGAGTGTTTGTGACGTCAAACCAGGAACGAAACTGACTGAACTGATCGCAGTTGCCGAGTAAGTCTGGAGCTACTCAGAAACTGCTAAGAAGTGTCTATTCGCAATTTTGCTAATCTTTCGTTCGCAATTTTACTATGCTAAGATTCACTCCCAGTAGGCGGCGGCTTAGCGTGTGCAATGCTGCTAAAAGCAGCTTGCGAGCGAACAACTCGGAATGAGGGCCTATATTCAGTTCTATCCCATGCTGTCATAACCAGCACATTTTTGAGATAGTTACATTATTACTCTCCAATGTGCATATAAGAAGTTGTGACATATGTTTCTTTTTACCTGTTTCGTGTATCAATTGCTTCTTTAGCTGTGTATCTGTTTAATATAACAATTTGATATAAATATTTGCTATTTAAAATGAGTTGCATTGAGTCAATTATTCACCCTGCTAGACTGCACTTAATCAACTAATTAATTATTCAATTATAAGTGATGCTTGGAGCGCAGAGCATCCTTTTCTTTTATTTTGTACTGCTGATCGGTGAATGATTGACAGGAAAGGGGCGTTTCTGGGTGGTAACTGAGCGTTTTCCGGGAGTGTGCTAAAAAACGCAGGCGTGTCAGGGAAAAACGCGGGAGTGTCTGGAGAAATGGGGGAGTGGCTGGCCGAACGCAGGGCGTGTTTGTGATGTCAAACCAGGAACTAAACTGACCGAGCTGATCGCAATCTAGAAGCAGGTCTGGAGCTACTCAGAAACTGCAAGAAAATATTTAGTAGCAATTCTGCTAATCTTTCGTTCGCTATTCTGCTAAGCTAAGATACACTCCCAGAGGGCGGCGGCCTAGCGTTTGCAATGGTGCTAAAAGCAGCTAGCGAGTGAACAACTCGGAATGACCACCTTAGTGTCTTGGCACTTAAAAACCACCTTGCCAGTCTTATATGAGGTGTTTAATGCTGCCCAGGGCCCCCCCCCCCCCCCCCGCACCCTGCACCATGTAGTGCCGCTGTGTGTGGGAGCATGGCGCGCAGCGCGGCCGCTGTGTGGTACCTCAAAGCTGTCACTGAAGTCTTCTGATCTTCTACTCACCTGTCTTCTGATTTCTGGCTCTGCAAGGGGGGTGACAGCGGGCTCTGGGAACGAGCATCCAGGCGTACCTAGCGTTCAGACCCTCAGGAGCTAATGGTGTCCTGTAGCCAAAGAAGCAGAGCCTTGAAACTCACAGAAGTAGGTCTGCTTCTTTCCCCTCAGTCCCGCGAAGCAGGGAGCCTGTTGCCAGCAGGTCTCCCTGAAAATAATAAACCTAACAAAAGTCTTTTTCAGAGAAACTCAGGAGAGCTCCTCAGTGTGCATCCAGTCTCACTGGGCACAGATTCTAAACTGGAGTCTGGAGGAGGGGCATAGAGGGAGGAGACAGTTCACACACCTTAAAAGTCTTAAAGTGCCCATGTCCCCTGCGGATCCCGTCTATACCCCATGGTTCTTGAAGCGTCCCCAACATCCTCTAGGACGTATGAGAAAAGGGGGACGCTGTCTGCAGTAATGTGTAAAAAGGGGGACGCTGTCTGCTGTAATATGTAAAAAGGGGACACTGTCTGCCGTAATGTGTAAAAAGGGGACACTGTCTGCCGTAATGCGTAGAAAGGGGGACGCTGTCTGCAGTAATGTGTAAAAAGGGGACACTGTCTGCCGTAATGTGTAAAAAGGAGGACGCTGTCTGCCATAATGCGTAAAAAGGGGGACGCTGTCTGCAGTAATGTGTAAAAATGGGACACTGTCTGCCGTAATGTGTAAAAAGGGGACGCTGTCTGCTGTAGTGTGTAAAAAGGGCACTCTGTCTGCCGTAATGTGTAAAAAGGGACACTGTCTGCCGTAATGTGTAAAAAGGGGACTCTGTCTGCCGTAATGTGTAAACAGGGGACACTGTCTGCCGTAATGTGTAAAAAGGGGACTCTGTCTGCCGTAATGTGTAAACAGGGGGACTGGCTGCCATAATGTGTAAAAAGGGGACGCTGTTTGCAGTAATGTGTAAAATGGGGACGCTGTCTGCCGTAACGTGTAAAAAGGGGACGCTGTCTGCCGTAATGTGTAAAAATGGGACACTGTCTGCCGTAATGTGTAAAAAGGGGGACTGTCTGCTGTAATGTGTAAAAAGGAGACGCTGTCTGCCGTAATGTGTAAACAGGGGGACTGGCTGCCGTAATGTGTAAAAAGGGGACGCTGTTTGCAGTAATGTGTAAAAAGGGGACGCTGTCTGCCGTAATGTGTAAAAAGAGGATGCTGTCTGCTGTAATGTGTAAAAGGGGGCGCAGTCTGCCGTAATATGTAAAAAGGGGGATGCTGTCTGCTGTAATGTGTAAAAGGGGCTCTACCTGGTGTAGTGGCGCTACTGTGCGGCGTAATTTGAATAATGGAGACTCTTGTTCACTGTAGTATGAATTGGTATTATTTTGTGGCCATGCCCCTTCCCCATGAAGCCACGCCCCTATATATTTTTGCGCGCCTACGGCGCTCACTGCCCCTATCTTGCATGGCAGGAGGCAGGCGCCAATGCTGTTTCTTGCACACAGCGCTAAAATGCCTAGTTACGGCACTGCTGGCGTTGTCTCCACATAACCCAGTCTTATATAGCCAGCAGTACCACTCATACAGGTGAATTGCGGGAACAGGTAGCAAGCGGGCGTTGTCTTTAAATAGCACACAGGGGGTCATTCTGACCCGTTCGCATACAGCGGTTGTTCGCTGCGGTGCAAACGGGTCAGAACAGTGCATGCGCGGCGCTGCCCGGCGACAGACGATGCCAAGCAACGGAGCACCTAGCGAGAAGAAAAGACGCAGCGCTGGACGGAAGAAGATTGACAGCGGAGAGGCGGTCCGGGACGCATACTCACCGTTGGAGGGAGTGGTAAGAATAAAGCAGGCGTGTCCAGGTGAACGGAGGGCGGATGTCTGACGTCAGGACCGGGAACTTCATCGCTGGATTCGTCGCACTGGGTAAGTAGCTGTAGGCTGGTCTTGTTTTGCAGGAACATTTTTAAGCATAGCAGCTGCACAAGCGATCGCAGCCCTGCTATGCAGAAATACACTCCCCCATAGGCGGAGATTACCTGTAATACTAACGTATAAGCCAGAGTTATGACTATATAATGTATATGAAAAATACAAAGTGTATATTAAAAATATCTTCTTTGTATTATTCTAATCCTTTTTATAGTCAAAACTCTGGAGTAAAAAGTCTATGACAGGTGAGGCTCCTATCTGATCAATACTGACCAAATTTCCAGCAGTAAAGTATATACTGTTACACCTGTGTATAATGCCCACATGTATATACTGTTACACCTGTGTATAATGCCCACGTGTATATACTGTTACACCTGTGTATAATGCCCACATGTATATGTGGCATACTGGAATGTTAGGAGACAAGAGATATTGGAAAGTTCCAAAAGCCATTTAATTCTTATCAGTGAGTGGGGGAGTTTTATGGCCCCAAAACCAGTTCTGGCAGACCCTGCCACATCTAGGGGGTTAGGACAGGAAGTGCAGGGGGATTTTAGCAAAAGGAACAAAGCACAGGACAGTTCAGTGTGAGCTTAGGACTGAGATGGAGGGCACAGGCTAGTGTCCAGGAGAAATGCAGTCTGGGGACTGTGGAACAAGCATGGTACTCCACAGTCCCTGGCATTATGGAACAGCATGTAGGTGCTGCTAGGAAGAGCAAGAGATATCCAGATTTGCAGTGTGAGAGAAGTTACAGCATGAACAATCAGTGGAAGAAATAAAGGGGATCTTCACCTTCAGGGGTACCCCAGAAGCAGAACGGGAGGTGTGAGTCTGCGGGAGAGGACCTGGGTGAGTGGTAGGAAACCACGTTTGGAGGAAGGCCCCCAGTAACGTGTCCATGAGAGATCCCATTTAGATAGAGCCCCTAGCGAATGGGGGAGAGCACACTGAAATGAATCTCAGTTTGCGGAAGCCGCACTACTGATTCCCAGAGACTGCGCTGGTATGTACTGTACTGTAATGCTGTCACATCATTGTAAATGCTGTTATTGCCAGTGAAACAAATGAAAGGAGATGTAACCTGATGTAACCCATATGAATATTGTGCTGGAGAGTAGAAAAAGAAGTTAAATGTTACTGTCGTAATAACCCTGTCTGAACTGTGAATAAACTGCTTGCTTATGTGATGAGACGGCCTGGCGTGCAATGCTTTTAAAAATACTGATGGACCTGCCGCTGCCCGGCTATCACATATATACTGCTGCGCCTGTGTATAATGCCCACATGTATATACCGCTGCACCTGTGTATAATGCCCACATATACTGCTGCGCCTGTGTATAATGCCCACATGTATATGCTCACATGTATATACCGCTGCACTTGTGTATAATACCCACATGTATAAACCACTGCACCTGTGTATAATGCTCACATGTATATAATGCTGCACCTGTGTATAACACCCACATGTATATACCGCTGCACCTATGTATAATACCCACATGTATATACCGCTGCACCTGTGTATAATGCCCACATGTATATACTGCTGCACCTGTGTATAATACCCACATGTATATACCGCTGCACCTGTGTATAATGCCCACATGTATATACTGCTGCACCTGTGTATAATACCCACATGTATATACCGCTGCACCTGTGTATAATACCCACATGTATATACTGCTGCACCTGTGTATAATGCCCACATCTATATACTGCTGCACCTGTGTATAATACCCACATGTATATACCGCTGCACCTGTGTATAATACCCACATGTATATACCGCTGCTGCACCTGTGTATAATGCCCACATGTATATACTGCTGCACCTGTGTATAATGCCCACATGTATATACTGCTGCACCTGTGTATATTACCCACATGTATATACCGCTGCACCTGTGTATAATGCCCACATGTATATACCGCTGCGCCTGTGTCAAATGTCCACATGTATATGCCCACATGTATATACTGTTGCGCCTGTGTATAATGCCCACATGTATATACTGCTGCACCTGTGTATAATGCCCACATGTATATACTGCTGCACCTGTGTATAATGCCCACATGTATATACCGCTGCGCCTGTGTAAAATGCCCACATGTATATACTGCTGCACCTGTGTATTATGCCCACATGTATATACTGCTGCGCCTGTGTATAATGCCCACATGTATATACCACTGCACCTGTGTATAATGCCCACATGTATATGCCCACATGTATATACTGCTGCATCTGTGTATAATGCCCACATGTATATACTGCTACACTTGTGTATAATGCCCACATGTATATACTGCTGCACCTGTGTATAATGCCCACATGTATATACTGCTGCACCTGTGTATAATGCCCACATGTACAGGTGAAACTCAGAAAATTAGAATATTGTGCAAAAGTTAATTTATTTCAGTAATTCAACTTAAAAGGTGAAAGTGATATATTATATAGACTCATTACATGCAAAGTGAGATATTTCAAGCCTTTATTTGTTATAATTTTGATGATTGTGGCTTACAGCTTAAGATAACCCCAAATTCAAAATCTCAGAAGATTAGAATATTACCTAAAATCAATAAAAAAAGGACTTTAAATACAGAAATGTCGGCCCTCTGAGAAGTATAATCATGCATATGTACTCAGTACTTGGTTTGGGCCCCTTTTGCATGAATTACTGCCTCAATACGGCGTGGCATGGATTCTATCAGCCTGTAGCACTGCTGAGGTGTAATGGAAGACCCGGATGCTTCAATAGCGGCCTTCAGCTCTTCTGCATTGTTCTGTCTCATGTATCTACAAGGAATGTAACAAAATACGCAAAAAGGAAATAAGAGCAGCTAAAGTAGAAACTGAAAAACTAGTAGCAAAGGAAAGCAAAGCGAATCCCCAAAAATTCTTTAAATACATTAATAGCAAGAGATTAAAGAAGGAGAGTATAGGCCCTTTAAAAGACAAGTTGGGAGTCTTAAGCAAAAATGATAATGACATAGCGGACATACTAAATGAGTTTTTTTTCAACAGTATTTACTAGAGAGGACCCAATTCAGGGACTAACACATAATCTCAATAATGAGAATATCCCACTGATAGGTACTTATTTAAGCGAGGAAGTAGTCTGTGACCGATTAAAACATTTAAAGATTAATAAGTCACCAGGTCCCGATGGTATTCACCCAAGGGTTCTAATGGAGCTACACTCTGAACTTGCAAAACCGCTAATTTTGATCTTTAAGGATTCAGTAATATCAGGTATGGTTCCCAAAGACTGGCGTATAGCGGAAGTAGTGCCTATATTCAAAAAGGGAAGTAAAGCTGAACCAGGTAATTATAGACAAGTTAGTCTTACATCTATAGTGGGGAAAGTATTGGAAGGTATTCTAAGAGATAGTATTCAGAAGTTCCTTGAAGTCAATAAGGTCATTAAAAGGAATCAACATGGGTTTATGAAGGACAGATCCTGTCAAACCAACTTACTTGGCTTTTATGAAACAGTAAGTGAAAACCTAGATCCGGGTAAAGACGTGGATGTAATCTTTTTAGACTTTGCCAAAGCGTTCGATACTGTACCACACATGAGACTTATCTACAAGCTACAAGAATCAGGGCTAGGAAGCACAATATGAACTTGGGTCAAAAACTGGTTAGATAATAGGGAGCAGCGCGTTGTGGTTAATGGATCTTTTTCAACTTAGACTGAAGTGCTAAGTGGTGTTCCGCAAGGTTCAGTATTAGGACCGCTATTGTTCAATATTTTCATTAACGACCTAACAGAAGGTCTACAGAGCATGGTGTCAATTTTTGCAGATGATACCAAATTGTGTAAAGTTATAAATGCGGAGGGGGATGCTGAGTCGCTTCAGAATGACTTAGTTAAATTAGAAACTTGGTCAGCGAAATGGAGAATGCGCTTCAATACAGACAAGTGTAAGGTAATGACTGTGGTAATAAGAACAAAAATAACACCTACCTACTAAATGGGGTAAAATTAGGGGATTCTGTACTGGAAAAAGACTTAGGTGTCCTCATAGATAGCAAACTAAGCAGTAGTACCCAAAGTAGGACTGTGTTATGATTCCCGTACTCCAGACCAGAGGTGATCTTATGGCAGAGGTCTGAGTACTGGGAAGATATGCTGGTTGTGGGAGCAGGAGAGCCTAGTAACCCCTGGCGCCCTAACTCCGTTGTCTCGCCCGTGTTATCAGAAATCCCCTGCGAGACTATGGTTGCTTGAGCCCATGGCAGCCGCGTTCGAAGGGCGGATTATGTCTGCCCAACCCCGATGCCCCCGCAGGTCTTAATGGGAGACAAAGGGAAATCCGAGACAGGGTGATAACAAGGGGCCCTCTGACTAAGCAACCAGGCCAGGGGTTACAAGCTAACTAACTTAAACCAAAGGTATGTGCGGACTAGCCGCCAGGGAAAAGGACAACCAAAGATCCACTGATCCGTTACTCCTATCCAGCACCGCTGGATACCAGAGTGGATCTGTGGGAGCGGAATCCTCCGCAAAAGCTCCAGAACACAAATAAACTAAATAATAAACAGTAAGCGGACAAGCCGCAACACACGGCTGCGCCGCGACTCACGAACACCACAGGATGTTAAAGGTGCTCGGTCAGACTCCAGGAATAGATGACAAACTTCCGAGTACAGGATCACTGAGGACAGGAACAACCGGATTGAGCAGGACTGGAAACTCTCTGTAGCTGACACAGGCAAACAGGAAGCTATCACCGGCGTCTGTAAGAAGTCCTGAGAGTGCCTTTATTCAGGAACCCTCCAATCAGGATCCAGACAAGGTAATCTCAGGTAATGCCGTGCAGCTTGCATGCTGCACGGCCAGCACACCAAAATATAATTAGAACAGACCCAGCAACGGGGAACGCGGCCGAACGTGGCGTCCCCGTTGCTAAGGTCAGAGCGGCTCCGTGCGCCCGGCGTCTAGCGTTGCCAGGGAGCCGGCGGCTGTACGCGCACGGCGTCCCTGGTTGCTAGGCGCCGGGCCGCACCGACGAGCGGACCCCGGCGCCTAACAGTACCCCCCCCTTGAGGAGGGGTCAAGGAACCCCTAAAGCCAGGTTTCTGAGGAAATTCTCGAAAAAATGCCCTTTTGAGCCTCGGGGCATGAAGATCCTCATCCAGGACCCAAGACCTTTCCTCTGGCCCATAACCTCTCCAATGTACCAAAAAATAAAGCCGACCCCGGGACAACTTGGAATCGAGAACCTTCTCCACCAAGAACTCCTGCTGACCCTGTACATTTATTGGTGATCTCCCCTGAGATATTTTACGAGGAAATCTACTAGACGAAACATATGGTTTCAGCAATGAGCAATGGAAGGTATTTCCGATCCGCAAAGTTTTTGGTAAACGTAACCGGAAAGCAACTGGATTGACTTTTTTGATAATGTGAAATGGTCCAATAAATCTAGGACCCAATCTGGCTGAGGTTTGTCGAAGTTTAATGTTGCGAGTCGACAACCACACCCTGTCTCCTACTTTAAAAGTGCACGGCCGCCGGAGCCTGTCAGAAATTTTTTTTTCCCGGAATGCTGCTTTTCTGAGAGCCAGGTGCACTTTTCTCCAAATAAGTTTAAGATGAGAGGTCAGGGCCAGAGAGGAGACAGAGGAATGTTGAAAAAATGAATTAGCTCTGGGGTGAAAACCAAAAACTGCAAAAAATGGAGACACATTGGTGGAGGAATGACAGGCATTATTATAAGCAAACTCCGCCAATGGAAGAAACTCAGACCAGTCATTTTGGAGTTTGGCCGAGTACAAACGCAAATATTGTTTTAGAGATTGGTTAACTCGCTCAGTCTGCCCATTGGATTGGGGATGATAGCCGGACGTTAAAGATAATTTCATCTTTAACGAAGCACAAAAAGACTTCCAAAATTGTGCAATGAATTGTGGACCCCGATCAGAAACAATATCAGTGGGTAAGCCATGGAGTCTGAAAACATGGCGGAGGAACAAGACTGCCAATCCCTGGGCAGATGGCAATCGGGGAAGAGCAATGAAATGGGCCATTTTGCTAAAACGGTCCACTACCACCCATATGACTCGGCATCCGGCTGACAGAGGGAGGTCCACCACAAAATCCATGGAGATATGCGACCATGGCCTAAGAGGAACATTCAAGGGCATAAGTTGACCTATAGGCAAAGAACGGGGAACTTTATGCTGTGCACAGACCTGACACGAAAAAACAAACTCTTTAATGTCTTTGGAAAGACCAGGCCACCATACTGAGCGGGAGACTAATTCCAAAGTCTTAGCGATTCCCGGATGCCCGGCAACTTTGCTATCATGAAACTCCGTCAAAACAGTTGCTCTCGAAAACTCAGGGACAAAAAGACGACCAGCAGGAGTATTTCCAGGAGCTTGATGTTGAAGCAGCTTTAACTGGGTAAATACATCCTGTGTGAGGCCTGCCCGAATGACTGAAGACGGAAGTATGGGAGTAACAGGACTGTTGTCTTGAACTGGAAGAAAACTGCGTGACAGGGCATCTGCCTTAGTATTCTTGGAACCTGGCCTGAAGGTGATAATGAATTTGAAACGAGTAAAAAATAAAGCCCAACGAGCCTGCCGGGCATTCAGTCGTTTAGCTGATTCAATGTATTGAAGATTTTTGTGATCAGTCAAAACTGAAATGGTATGAGTCGCTCCTTCAAGCCAATGCCTCCACTCCTCGAAAGCCCATTTAATAGCCAGCAGTTCCCGGTTACCAACATCGTAGTTGGATTCTGCAGATGAGAATTTCCTGGACATAAAGGCACAAGGATGTAATTCAAGGGAATCCGGATCCTTCTGAGAAAGGATAGCCCCTACTCCAACCTCCGAGGCATCAACCTCAACAATGAAAGGCAATTCTGGGTTGGGATGTCTAAGGACAGGGGCTGAGACAAAGGCTTGTTTCAAGGCCTGAAAAGATAACTCAGCTTCACGTGACCAATTGGTAGGATCTGCTCCCTTCTTAGTCAGTGCCACAATGGGAGCAACTAGGTCAGAGAAAGAGTGAATAAATCTTCTATAGTAGTTCGCAAACCCTAAAAAGCGCTGAATTGCTTTTAAGTTGGTGGGTTGCGCCCAACTAAGGATGGCTTGGAGCTTCTTTGGTTCCATACGGAATCCCCGAGGGGAAATAATGTACCCTAAAAAGGATACCTCCGTGACATGAAATTCACACTTCTCCAGCTTGGCATATAGGTGATTTTCACGTAATTTCTTTAGAACCTGACGCACCTGGGTAACATGTTGTTCTACAGAGTCAGAATATATCAAAATATCGTCTAAGTAGACTACAACGAATCTTCCAAGAAATTCACGGAGCACATCGTTAATGAGATCCTGGAAAACTGCCGGAGCGTTAGACAGGCCAAATGGCATAACCAGATACTCATAGTGGCCTGACTGAGTACTGAATGCCGTTTTCCACTCATCCCCTGACTTGATTCTGATGAGGTTATATGCTCCTCTCAGGTCAATCTTAGAAAAAATCACAGCCGAACGTAGCTGATCAAAGAGGACAGAGATCAGCGGCAGAGGGTAAGTATTCTTTACTGAGATTTTATTCAAAGCTCTAAAGTCAATGCAGGGTCTGAGTGAACCATCCTTCTTCTCTACGAAGAAGAAACCTGCACTTAAAGGGGATTTAGATGGCCTGATAAATCCTTTCCCAAGGCTTTCTTTCACATACTCATTCATGGCCACAGTTTCAGGACCAGACAATGCATATAACCTTCCTTTAGGCAACGTGGCACCAGGAATTAGCTCAATGGCACAATCATAAGGCCTATGGGGAGGCAGAATATCCGCATTGCCCTTGGAAAATACATCAACAAAATCCTGGTATTCCCCAGGAATGGGTGCGGGAACGGCGGCAGCTACTCGGATAGGAAGCGTAATACATTCTTTATTACAGATGGTACCCCATTGTAAGATCTCCCCCGACTGCCAATCAATGATGGGATTATGAAAGGCCAGCCAAGGGTGACCCAGAACCACAGGAACTGCTGGACAATGGGTAAGGAAAAACTCAATCTTTTCAGAATGCAGAGCTCCTACCGAGAGTAAAACAGGAGGTGTGCATAGAGAAATAACCCCATTGGACAAGGGACTCCCATCTAAACCATGCATGGTGACACACCTACCCAAGGTTAACTGAGGAATACCTAAGGCCTTGGCCCATGTTAAATCCATAAAGTTCCCTGCAGCTCCACTGTCCACAAAAGCAGAGACCGAGGAACAGAGGCTGAAAAAGGAAACTTTAGCAGGAACCAACAGTGAATTATTTGAGGAGATAAGCTGCAGACCAAAGTGAACCCCCTCACAACTCACTTGGTCAGGAAGTTTCCCGACTTGTTCGGACAACTACGGGCAAAATGTCCCTTACCTCCACAGTATAAACAAAGACCAGAATTTTGCCTCCTGGTTCTTTCTTCAGGAGACAATTTGGAAAGACCTATCTGCATAGGCTCCTCCATGTCTACAGGAATGGAAAGAACACAAGGAGTAGACCCGACAGATGCCCCTTTTTCAGCCCTCCGCTCTCTGAGCCGACGATCTATCTTAATAGAGAGCTCCATGAGTTTATCGAGAGTCTCAGGAGCGGGATACTGAAGGAGACTGTCTTTTATAGATTCAGATAAGCCGAGGCGAAACTGACTGCGTAGGGCTGGGTCATTCCATCCACAGTCGTTCGACCAACGGCGAAACTCCGTACAATAACTCTCTGCGGAATTCCTACCCTGTCTAAGAGCACGCAACTGACTCTCAGCGGACGCCTCTCTATCAGGGTCGTCATACAATAGCCCTAAAGATTTTAAAAAGGCGTCTACAGACGATAAGGCCGGATCGTCTGTCTTTAAACCAAAAGCCCAGGTCTGAGGATCCCCCTGAAGCAGAGAAATAATAATTCCAACCCGCTGAGCCTCCGTACCTGAGGAGACTGGTCTTAAACGAAAATAAAGTTTACAAGACTCTTTAAAATTAAAAAAACTGTTTTCTATCCCCAGAAAAACGGTCAGGCAGATGCATTTTTGGTTCAGGGATGACCCTCGGGGAAGTCCGTAACAGATCTTCCTGTGACCTCACCCGGAGGGACAGATCCTGAACCATCTGAGTAAGTTCTTGAATCTGACTAACTAGAAGCTGGCCAGGATTTGGCACAACACCGGCGGGATTCATGAGGCCGACAAAATCTCCCAACTGAATAAGTGAAAAAAAAGATTAACTCCTGTTAATTTAAATCTTTTTTTTTTTTTGTCTGGCCGGTGATAATGTTATGATTCCCGTACTCCAGACCAGAGGTGATCTTATGGCAGAGGTCTGAGTACTGGGAAGATATGCTGGTTGTGGGAGCAGGAGAGCCTAGTAACCCCTGGCGCCCTAACTCCGTTGTCTCGCCCGTGTTATCAGAAATCCCCTGCGAGACTATGGTTGCTTGAGCCCATGGCAGCCGCGTTCGAAGGGCGGATTATGTCTGCCCAACCCCGATGCCCCCGCAGGTCTTAATGGGAGACAAAGGGAAATCCGAGACAGGGTGATAACAAGGGGCCCTCTGACTAAGCAACCAGGCCAGGGGTTACAAGCTAACTAACTTAAACCAAAGGTATGTGCGGACTAGCCGCCAGGGAAAAGGACAACCAAAGATCCACTGATCCGTTACTCCTATCCAGCACCGCTGGATACCAGAGTGGATCTGTGGGAGCGGAATCCTCCGCAAAAGCTCCAGAACACAAATAAACTAAATAATAAACAGTAAGCGGACAAGCCGCAACACACGGCTGCGCCGCGACTCACGAACACCACAGGATGTTAAAGGTGCTCGGTCAGACTCCAGGAATAGATGACAAACTTCCGAGTACAGGATCACTGAGGACAGGAACAACCGGATTGAGCAGGACTGGAAACTCTCTGTAGCTGACACAGGCAAACAGGAAGCTATCACCGGCGTCTGTAAGAAGTCCTGAGAGTGCCTTTATTCAGGAACCCTCCAATCAGGATCCAGACAAGGTAATCTCAGGTAATGCCGTGCAGCTTGCATGCTGCACGGCCAGCACACCAAAATATAATTAGAACAGACCCAGCAACGGGGAACGCGGCCGAACGTGGCGTCCCCGTTGCTAAGGTCAGAGCGGCTCCGTGCGCCCGGCGTCTAGCGTTGCCAGGGAGCCGGCGGCTGTACGCGCACGGCGTCCCTGGTTGCTAGGCGCCGGGCCGCACCGACGAGCGGACCCCGGCGCCTAACAGACTGCAGCAAAGAAGGCTAATAAGATATTAGCATGCATAAAACGGGGAATTGATGCTAGGGACGAGAGTATTATACTCCCGTTAAATACATCACTTGTGATGCCACACCTTGAATACTGTGTACAATTCTGGGCACTTTATTACAAAAAGGATATCCTGGAGCTAGAAGAGGTTCAAAGGCGGCGACCAAACTAATTAAGGGTATGGAGAAGCTGGAATACGAGGAAAGGCTTGCAAGACTAGGCATGTTTACACTGGAAAAGAGGAGATTAAGAGGGGACATGATCAACATTTACAAATATATAAGGGGACAATATACAGATCTTCCGCAGGACCTGTTTTTGGTTAGATCAACACAGAGAACTCGTGGACACTCGCTCAGGTTAGAGGAGAGGAGATTCCGCACAATACGGCGTAAAGGCTTTTTTACGGTAAGGACGATACGTGTTTGGAATTCCCTGCCTGAGGGAGTTGTAATGGCCAACTCAGTCAACACCTTTAAGAATGGGTTAGATAAATTCCTAATGGATAAGGATATCCAGGGTTACGGGGCATAGTCACGCACTATGGTTTTTATAAAAAAGAGGGGTTAATCGGAACGGCAGTCAGCAACTTCAGTCAAAATTTTATACAAAATAATTGTGCATAGGAGAACACAAATAGGTTGAACCCGATGAACAATTGTCTTTTTTCAACCTTAGATACTATGTTACTATGTTACTATCTCATCTTTCTCTTGGCAATGCGCATAGGTTCAGGTCAGGCGAGTTTGCTGGCCAATCCAGCACAGTAATCCCACGGTCACTGAACCAGGTTTTGGTACTTTTGGCAGTGTGGGCAGGTGCCAAGTCCTGCTGGAAAATTATGTCAGCATCTCCATAAAGCTTGTCTGCTGAAGGAAGCATGAAGTGCTCTAAAAATAGGATTTTGGTACTTACCAGATAAATCCTTTTCTTTGAATCCACAGGGGGCACTGGAGTACTCTTGGGATATGGACGGTGCGATAGCAGGGATAGGCACATTTAAATATTTAAATGTGTAACCCTCCTTCCCCTCCATACTCCCAAGATGCCTCAGTGTTTTTTTTTTTTTACTAGGCCGAACACGAGCAAAAGAGAGGATGAACAATGGAGAATTACATATAATATAATAATATAACGAACAACTAGAAAGTTGAAATGACAACAGATAATCACCTTAACCTTCAACAAGCAGGTGATAATGTGTACTATAAGTATAAACAGTACCTACCACAATACAGGTGAAACTGCTCTGGGTGGGCGTCCAATGCCCCCTGTGGATTCAAAGAAAAGGATTTATCTGGTAATTACCAAAATCCTATTTTCTTTTTCATCCACCAGGGGCCACTGGAGTACTCTTGGGATGTAACAAAGTTTCCCCCTTGGGCGGGAGAGCTGTTTGGCACCTGTAACATTAGACGGCCAAAGCTAGATGCTGATGCCGCAAAAGCACCAAACGTGTAAAAGCGCACAAACGTGTACACTGATGACCATGTAGCTGCACGGCAAAGCTGCGTCGTACAAGCTCCATGACCTGCTGCCCTGACGTTCCCACAGAATGCGTGGGATGTGCTGACATAGATGCAGGCCGTTGTAGACCAGTATGAACGTTAACCTGATGAATAGTCAGCTTAATCCACCTAGCCAACTTCTGTCTGGAAGCTGGCCAACCTATCTTGACTGAATTATAGAGAACAAACACTGTATCCGTTTTACGTACTGCTGATGTTCTGGCTGCATAAATGCGAAGCGCACAACCACATTCAACGTAGCTGAAGGTCCTGAATCTTCTGAGAAACAGGAACTACGAATGGTTGATTAATGTGAAAGAAGATACTACCTTTGGTAGAAAAGCGGGAATTGTCCGAAGTTCCACTTTGTTATCATGAAACACCAGATACGGTGGCCTGCATGACAAAGCCCCCAATTCTGAAATCCTGTGATAATGAGCTGCTGTAACTGGCTTCCTAGCACGTTACATTGGTTAGTGTATCGCCTCTGGAATACTCTCTAGTCTTAAGAGAGCGATTTCAACAGCCACCCTGTCAAACGCAGTCACGCTAAAGCGGAATAAAGAAACGGACCCTGTTGCATAAGGTCTGGACGAAGCGGAAGTGGACATAGATCATCTGCAATTAGACCGCAGAGATCAGAGAACCACGCTCTCTGAGGCCAATGAGGCGCCACTAGTCTGACAGTCGTGGACTCCCTCTTGATCCTTTTGAGCAACCGAGGAAGCAGCGGAAATGGTGGAAATATATACCCGAGGCTGTACAGCCGTGCTATTGTGAGAGCATACACTGCCACAGCCCTATAGATCTCTTGTTGTGGACACATACTGTGGTGTCTGATGATTGTGGCGAGATGCCATTAAATCCACCTGTGGGTAACCACACCGCTGGACTAACATCTGGATGAATTCCTGACGACTGATATAATCTGCTCTTTAGTTGTCCACTCCCAGAAGGAACACTTGATGATGCTCGGCCCAATTGAGAAATCGAGCAACTTCTGACATGGCCATGTGACTTTGAGTTCCTTATTGATGTATGCGACTACCGTTGCGTTGTCTGACTGAACCTGAACAATCTGGAATTGGAGTATGTGAACTGCCTGTCGCAGAGCGTTGTAAATTGCCCTGAGTTCCAGGACCCTTGTTGACAGGAATATTTGTCAGTGTGACCATAGACACTGAACTCCCCAACCTCTGAGACTTGCATCTGCCATGAAAACTATCCAATTCCAGACTCCCTACCGTTTTTCCACTGTGAGATTTTTATTTTGAGCCACCAGAGTAGCGATACTCTGGCCCTTGGAGACAACCGCACAATCTGATAAATTTGTAGATGAGAGCCGGACGAAGCGGAAGTGGACATAGATCATCTGCAATTAGACCGCAGAGATCTATGTCCATGTCTATGTCTATGTGCATGAAGATCTAGCTGAAAGGGACGTGAGTGAAACCATCCGATTTGGAGTGCTTCGAAAGACGCCACCATCTTCCCTAACAGTCAGATGTACAGGTGCACCGAGACCGGTCGTGGTGTGAGCACCAGTTGTACTAGATGACGAATACTTTGTGCTCAACTGGGAGGCAAATGCGTTGATCTACTGTGTCCAGAAACATTTGTAGAAATTGAATTTGTGGAGACAGGACCAAGCTTTTTTTTTTTTTTAAATGACAAGCAAACCGTGCTGAACTAGTACATTGGGGGTCATTCCGAGTTGATCGTAGCTGTGCTAAATTTAGCACATCTACAATCGTGATCATGGACATGCGGGGGGACGCCCAGCACAGGGCTGTCCCGGCCCGCATGTCACTGCCAGCCCCCCTGCAGAAGTGCGAAAGCGGCGATGCTTTTGCACTTTAGGAGTAGCTCCCGGCCAGCGCAGCTTTAGCGTGCTGGCCGTGAGCTACTCGTCGCTCCCCGGCCCGCAGCGGCTGCTTGTGATGTCACGCAGCCGCTGCGGGCCCCCCCCTCCGCACGGTTTGCCCACACTTGCGTTCGCCGGACCACGCCCACAAAACGGCGGCCAAGCCGCTCCGCCCCCCGCCCAGCGACCGCCTCTGCTTGTCAATCAGGAAGAGGTGTTCGTAGCGGTCCGATGGCCGTCTAGCATGTGCCGGCGCATTGCAGCGCCGGCGCAGTTCCGACCTGATCGGCTGCTGTGCGAAAACACACAGCACCGATCAGGTCGGAATGACCCCCATTGTACATTAGTAAAGCAGTGTGAAGGAGTATTTGTGGAGATGAAACCTTGATGAGAAGGTCGTCTAAGTACGGAACTATTATCACTACCAGGGATCTGAGATGAGCCATTATCACAGACCTCCCTTTGTGAATACCCGAGGCGCTGATGAGAGGCCAAACGATAGTGCCTGAAATTGATAATAGGTTTGCTGTACTGCAAATATTAAGTACGCCTTATGCAGTGTAAGTACGCATGCTTGAGATCCTTCGAAATTATGAATGCCTGTGGTTGTAAACCTGCAATCACTGACCGCTGGGATTCCATCTTGAATCTGTAGTAAGTGACGTACTGTTTGAGCTCCTTTAGGTTCAATATGGGTATTACCGAGCCGTCCGGCTTTGGTACTACAAAAATAATTGGAACAAGACCTTTGACCGTGTGGTGTACTGGTACCTGAAGTAAAACTGCTGAATCTACGAGAGACTGAATAGCGGCTTGCAGAACTCCCCTCTAGTCGGCTGACACAGGCAGATCTGTCTTGAAAAACCGCATCAGTGGTAGAAAATCGAACTCTATTTTGTTGAACAGTAAAATCGCGGATACACCCCTCTGCGGACGGCTGAAACCACGCCATCTGAGATGTGCTATAAACCCATCATGCCACTGCTTTCTCATCTGGCTTTGTGTTGATGACTGAGTGGTTTGTTGAAAACCACGCTCTGTACCATGTGTACTCCGTAAGGTTGTTCCTTGAGCACGGTCTCGAAAGGGCTGAAGTCTAAAAGACTTGACCGCAGGCTAGCATACTGTCTTTTAGTAACTGGTGCGGCAACGGTAGGAAGCAGACTCCCCCCCCCCCCCCCCCCCCACCAGCAGCCTGAGCAATCTATTTGTTCAATTCAAGGCCAAATAACATATTGCAAGTATGAGGCAACACTTCTATTTCTAGTTTTGACCTAGTCAGGGGCTGCCAATAACGCACCCATAACGCCCGTCGGCCCGTAATTAGTGAAGCTGAAAACAGACAACTGATCTGTCTGACATCCATAGAAGACGTACGTAAATACTCAGGCGATTGACAAATGTGATCGGCGAAAAGTACAATCTGGTCTGCGGCCAGACCCTGCTGTAGGCCTAACCTGAGTTGTTTCACTTAACAACGCTGCCGCGTTAACCCAACTCCCACTAAAGCAGGACCAAGCAACACTGCTGCTGATGAATACATGGAGTTCAACACGTCCTCCAGCTTACGCTCTGACGGGTCTTTTAGCATTGTTGCAGCTGGGACTGGAATGGATAACCTGTGTGAAAGCTTTGAAACTGAATAATCCACTGGTGGCACATTTCCCCATTTAGGTGTCATAACCTGGGAACTGCCAGTTAGACAGAAATCGCTATGGCATATAGACGTCAGAATTCGTCATGCTTATGCCAACTGCTTATTAAGAGAATCAAAATCAGGAAAAACACACAGTCACCCTTAGTCTCCTAGCAAACAATGTTGTAGTGTGCACTTGGTATACCGCTCCGAAGAGATCATCAATGGCTGGGCCTCAGTGACCTTGTAGCTGACTCCTGGCCCAAATCACCCTCCTCCTGTTTCAACTGAGATACAAGCTCTAGCATTGAATTGTCAGAGTGTAAAATTGTGGAACGCATTGTAAAAATATGCTGAGCCCACTGTGGCTGCCCAGACGGAATTGACCTTGGCTGATACTTAGCAGTCTCACGATCTTTGTGTGCTGCGGACAACTCTGACGCAAAATCATCACACCTGATCGCCTAAGGAGGATCAGGGCAGAGGGCCTTACTTGGACCCGGATTTGCTAGACACACTGTGCAAGGGGAAGTTCGTCACGTAACACAATCACAGTTATCGCAGACAAGCTGCGTTTTAGATTTTGCATTAGCTTATGATCAGTGGCGGATCTTGCCACGGGCAAGCGGTACTTTTGCCCGTGGCGCCGCCTTCTGGAGGGCGCCGGCACCATCCGGAGGGCGCCGCACCAGGGCAAGATCCGCCACTGTGCCCCCCCGCTTTGAAGGGAACCAGACGCGTAGCGTCTAGTTTCCCTTCATTGAGAGGACCTTAGTTGTGCGGTGCGCGATGACGTCATCGCGCACCGCACAACTAAGGTCCTCTCAATGAAGGGAAACTAGACGCTACGGTCTAGTTTCCCTTCATGTAGAGGACCTTTGCTGTGCGGTGCGCGATGACGTCATCGCGCACCGCACAGCATAGTGGCACAGACACTAGGGGTCATAATTGACCTCTAGTGTCTATGCTGTTCTATGGGAGAGACGTAATAACGTCTGTCCCATAGATCGAGGAGAGGAGAGAAGAAGAGCGGCGCCGGCGGAGGAGGTCTGCAGCGGTCTGGATCAGGAACAAGGATGGTAAGTATACTTTTTTTTATTTTATTTTTTCTTTCAGCGTCGCTACAGGGGGCATAAATGGGGGCATAACTGACCACGCCCCCATTTGAAGTCACGCCCCTATACTTTGCCCGGGGCGCCACAAGGCCAAGAACCGGCCCTGCTTATGATGCAGAGACAGACAGTATACACAATAGTAATACAGTGATTGTTCACGTACACAGTAACCAAACTAACTAAAGTGTGTATTAGACAGAGTGCTGCACTCTAGTACACACTAAGTGTGTGTTGCACTACAAAAACCTACCAACACCCCTGCCCCCTCCAGTGGCCGAGTGTTGTAGGACCACACTAAACTTCCTGAAGGAAGAACCAGGAAGTATGCATAAGATGGTGACTCACCATGTGCTTGTCTTTAAAACATATACAGCAACAGATTAAATACATGTTAACAGACCCCAGCATTGCCTATAGTCTGCTTTTTCTTCATGTGAGTGATGTAGTCTTAGCCCACAGGGCTATGAGACACTGAGACTGCCAGTGTGTACTCCCCTTTTCTGGTAGTGAGAGTAATCAGGGTGTGGTAGCAGGGCGCCAGCAGCGACTGGAGAGGTGACAGGAGCCGGCCAGCGGATGTGCTGGTGAGCCGCGAGAGCCGGAAGCCTGCTACTTAGTTCCCCCCCTTCCACAGCCCGGCATACAGGTCTATGTGGGCTGACTGCGGCGCGTTATACAGCGGGGACGGGAACCACGCAGAAACCACTTCAGTGCAAGTCTCCCCCTCGTCTCCCGCAGCCCGGCAGCTAGATGTGAGCTGACCGCGGCGGGGTTAGGCAGCGGAAAAGGTAACAAGCGGCAGCGGTGATAGCGCCAGCTCCCCGGGAACCTCACAGTGAAAATCCACCCTACCTCTCCTGCAACCCGGCAGCTATATGTGCGCTGACCGCTGCGGTGATTTGTGAAGAGGCGCCATTGCCCTGCATATGAGGGGAGCAAAGGGGACGGGCGCAGTTAATCTGTGCAATTCAGTGTAGTTTTAAACTCCCACATCCTCCGGAGCGGCGGCAGCATGAGCTGACCGCTGCTGTAGACAGCTCAGCCCTTACACACACAGAGCGGCGGACGCGTGAGCTGACCGCCCACTGAGTACCTGATCTGGGGTCTGAAGCACCGACGGGGCTTCTCTCTAAGCTCTGTCCTGCTCCCTCAGCCAGGGCTGGAATCAGTGTCTGCTGATGGTCTATGGCGGGACTCCTCTGTCTGAGTGCCGACAAGCCTCTGCTGCTTGTAGCAGCACACGCAGACCCGGACCCAAGCTTCTTAATAAGCTGGGAAGGGCTGTGGATAAAAATTAAAATCAAAAGTAAAAGTCTGGAACTTCAGTCCAGGATGTGCGTATCCCATGAGGCACATAAAAAACACTGACGCATCTTGGGAGTATGGAGGGGAAGGAGGGTTACACATTTAAATATTTAAATGTGCCTATCCCTGCTATCGCACCGTCCATATCCCAAGAGTACTCCAGTGACCCCTAGTGGATGAAAAAGAAATGTCCTGGTAGACGGCTGGACTTAATAATCCACAGTGGACCAACAACAGCAGATGACATGGTTTCCCAAATCAACACAGACTGTGGAAACTTCCCACTGGACTTCAAGCATCTTGGATTGTGTGCTTCTCCATTCTTCCTCTATACTCTGGGAACTTGGTTTCCAAATGAGATGCAAAATTTGCTCTCATCAGGAAAGAGGACTTTGGACCACTGAGTAACAGATCAGTTCTTTATTTCTTTAGCCCAGGTAAGACGCTTCTGACGTTGTTTGTTGTACAGGAGGAATACAACATTTGAAGCCCATGTTCAGGATCCGCCTGTGTGTGGTAGCTCTTGATGCACTAACTCCAGCCTCAGTCCACTCCTTGTGAAGCTCCCCTACACTTTTGAATGGCCGTTTCCTGACAATCCTCTCCAGGCTCTCTATGGGGCATTGCCAAGAGAAAGATGAGAGACATGAGACAGAACAATGCAGAAGAGCTGAAGGCTGCTATTGAAGCATCCGGGTCTTCCATAACACCTCAGCAGTGCCACAGGCTGATAGAATCCATGCCACGCCACATTGAGGCAGTAATTCATGCAAAAGGGGCCCAAACCAAGTACTGAGTACATATGCATTATTATACTTTTCAGAGGGCCGACATTACTGTATTTAAAATCCTTTTTTTATTGATTTTATGTAATATTCTAATTTTCTGAGATTTTTGATTATGGGGTCTCTTAAACTGTAAACCACAAACATCAAAATTATAACAAATAAAGGCTTGAAATATCTCACTTTGCATGTAATGAATCTATATAATATATTAGTTTCTCCTTTTCAGTTGAATTACTGAAATAAATGAACTTTTGCACAATATTCTAATTTTCTGAGTTTCACCTGTGTATAATGTAAAATGTATAATGTTATTTTTCACTCAGTGTGCATTACGGATAACAATTTTTTTTTTCTTACACAGAATTACCCCTCCCTTTTAGCACCTGAGTGACATCACAATCTGATTGAGCAGCTTGCGAATAAATGTGCATTGTAGTTAGAGAGGCATGGATGGGTCAGCATTAGGAGGGATTGCTGACTCCAGAGTGCCATTGGAGAAGCTAGGGGTGTCTCCAGGTAAGCTGGCTCTCAGATGCTGTAGGAGCCATTATCATGTAGCCTTACACTGGGCAATTAGACCCAGACATATTTGTAATTATTCATGGGGTGGGCGTGGGGTGCGGTGGCCCCTATGTTGGTATGGCTGGACTGCTTCAGGTTGGCACACCCTAACACTTTATTAACACTTATTATTTTCCCTATCACTTTGTATATATGTTTGTATTATTTTAATCACACTTCACTTACATAGCACTTATGTGCTTCTTATTAACCCCTAATTTTCACCTGTGTGCTGACCTGGGGTAGCCGACCTGTGCCGACGTGATTGGGTACTGCACCCCGGACCCATACCCAATATTAGGGACCCCCAGTGACAGAGACGCCTTGCCGTTCGGCCTGGGGGCTTAACCCTATATCTGCAGATATACGCAACTAAGATCTCTGTATTATCTGATCATTATGTGTTGTTATTTTTCACTCAGTGTGCATTAGGGATAACAAAATGTTTTTCTTACACAGGAGTTGGATCCTGTCTATATACTAAACCATACTGCTTGATGATCACTGGATCCCAGGTGCTCACCACATATATGTCTGATATCCTGTCACCATTTGTAAGAATTAAATCTAATATTGAGTCTTTGTGAGTGGGCTCCCTCACCAATTGCTTGAGAGATGCTCCCTGTAAGGAATTTAGAAATGTGCCACTTGTAGCTGAACTTGCAAAGGACCACTTCCAATTTACATCAGGTAAATAAAAGTCTCCCATGATTATGACTTCTCCCTTTAAAGCCATTTTAGTGATGTCTAACAATAGGTTCCTGTCCAAATCCTGCCCCTGGCCTGGTGGTCTATAGATCACCCCAATGCGAATAATGTCCTTCTCCCCGGTTTTTGTGGTGACCCAAAGGGCCTCAGTTTTGTCTTCAATATTTTGTATTAAAGTAGCATTTATGTTTTTTTTTCACATACATTGCTACCCCCTCTTCCTATTTTTCCCATTATATCCTTCCTAAATAAATTGTGCTATGACCCAGTCATTATTCTCATTGCACCATAACTCTGTAATTGCCACAATATCCAGGTTATCCCTTGTCATTATCACAATTAGCTCTGGAATTTTGTCTCCTAAGCTCCTAGCATTTGCACACATAGTAAGAATGCCAAATTGATTTCTCACAAATATTTAAAATGCCCGCTCTAATATATATTGCAGACGCCAGGCGCATCTTATTACCATATACGATAAAAGTGCGCTGTATATCGCAAAACACTGTATCCCATAAGAGAAAACAATACACCCACACATTATCTGAGTTCCAAAGCTCTTTGAAGTATATGTTTGCTATTAAAAGGATATGGATTCAATATATATTACAAAGTACAGTATACCTATAGTTACATGAACACAACTCACACAGTAAGCAGTTAAAACATAGTTACATACAATTACATACAGTTTCAGTTACAGGCCAGCGATACAATACCATTATCCTTAAGTTATATAAATTCGTCTTTCCATATCACTCTCTCTCTCTCTGTAATGTAATGCTGGGACTCCATCTTCCTCTGAGACCTTACAGCAACTCTGAGACCAAAAACAGGAACTAACTTCCTGTGTGATCAGCAAAATGTCCCACAACTTCACAACAAGTATCAAATGAATCTACACATCAATCTGGTTGCTTCAATAGTAAACATGACAAGTCTATTTTGTTTCGTTAAAATAATACACATGGGACTCCATCTTCCTCTGAGACCTTACAGCAACTCTGAGACCAAAAACAGGAACTAACTTCCTGTGTGATCAGCAAAATGTGTTAACTAGTTTCTGGGGGAGGGGACTCTCTCTCATTCATGATTGAGTCACTACTTTCTTTGTATATGCTGAACAGGTTCAGCCTTGAGGACGTCCAAAGAGCTGGCATGAGTTTCCTGTCAACTACCTGTTTGGTCTATGTATTGTTCTAATAAAAGTGATTTTAGCTTTTATACATGTAATCATAACTATCCACTGCAATGTCCCACAACTTCACAACAAGTATCAAATGAATCTACACATCAATCAGGTTGCTTCAATAGTAAACATGACAAGTCTATTTTGTTTCGTTCAAATAATACACATACATGACATTACTTCAATATATATAATTTTAAATCATCATGATGTCTGGCGCTTGATATTATTATAATTATGTACTGTATGAAATAAGTGTCGAATCCATCTCTGTGGCATGTCCATGTAAATGTGTGTGTTACCATATATGGCTGTGCTCGCTGCGCGTATTTGCAAGTATAGCGACTTAAATGTGTGTAGTTTGTATGTTCTCTTTATGTAATATTTTTGACTTCGACAGTCCACCCTTTGGCAGTAAACAATAACTGCCATGAATTATTAACATAAAAAAAAAATATTTCATACCATAATCGGTGACATAGACACAAGTATGTATGCATTTCGCAAATCAGATGCTTGACTATATTTGGGGAAGACAGGGAGGAGGACGAGACATCCTCTATATGCACTCGGCGGTCACGGGACCACTGGTTGGGTGTGGGACAACATTCCACCTATAGAGTATGCTGGGACAGTGCTTTGGCCTATAATGTCTGATTTGCGACGAACATTTCACACATACATGTACCTACGTCTTTGTACACTGATGTTTGGATTCGATTGAGGTTCTACTGGGTAGGTGAAGAAGACACAAACAAATCGTGACAGTGACATATAAAATTTTCATGATCTACATATTCCTATCATTTTCTGAACATTGTTTCCATTTCTGGAACGTATGCTAGGTCTGTTTAATCATTGAACAAGGGTTATAAGTAGTGTCCTTCCTAAATAACATAAACCTTGGGAGTTCGGGGAGAGCCACTCATAAACCTTTCTTCCACATATATTAATGAGCTCTTTATCTGCAATGTGTGAATAGCCATTGTCTGACTGTTCCTGATCACCTCTGAACTCCATAACTACTAGACCTTTGATTTTTCTCTGACTTTAACAAACTGATCGGCTAATCCTGGGATCCTATAAGGAGATCACTCCTTCCTACAGAACCAGTTCCAGTCCCACACTCGACTCCTCATTAAAGAAAAACCTTGCAAAAATAGAATATCCTGAAAGAAAATGTTTGTCAGCGGGAAAGAGAGAAAAGAGAAATAGAACAAAACAACTCTTGTTCATAACAAATCAATTACAATGACTGGTCTTTCTGCAATCCTTTAGTACGCTCAGGTAGTGTCCAACAGTGCCGCCTCTCAGTCTTCACGGAACAGAGTCTCTGGTGATACGAGGTTCTCTTTGTCTTGCTCTTTGGACACACAGTTCACTTGGAACACACAGTTCACTTTGCTCTCCACCTTGCTCTTTGAACACACAGTTCACTTGGAACACACAGTTTACAACTCGATGAATGTGAGCAATAAACTACTTTGTCACGAGTTCTCTCCGGGTCAGCGACCTTCTTGCAGTGGGACGAGTGGACTGAAGTCTCTCTTTCGGTGACCTTTAGTGCTGTCAACAAATCTTGGTATGGTCCTTCCCACCTGTCTATTAGGCAACCTGAGCGTAAGAACAATCACGCTATCTCTTGGTTCACAATCAAGACAGTTAGCATTTGGCATACCAGCAATCAACAGTTTCAAGTTCTTTTGTCAAGTTCTCAAATGCTGGCTCATCTCAACAAGGTACTGTACTGTCACCTCATTGGTGTATTTCTGATCATTGTGCGGATCAATCATGACATGAGGTTGTCTTCCAAAAACAACCAAAAAAAAAACACAAATACCAAAACAAAAACAAATTTCGAAGAGGGTGATTCGTCGAGTGAAGATCTGGGAGTGGTTCCGAAGCTACATAATACTAGTGGCAGTATCTATGATCACAATAGTACAATTTCAAGCTTTGCTCCTACTTCTAGGGGTACCATTATCTACACACAAATTTCTGCGCAATTTTTCTTTGCGGTAAACACAGCAGCATCCGTGGCGGCAGGAAATGCCTCTACCCAGTTTGAGAAATCATCAGTGCACACCAATACATAACAATAATTCCTAAAGGGTGTTAACTGTACGAAGTCGATTTGTATTTCCTGAAAAGATCCTATCCCAGCCATCAATCCAGTGTCCTGTCCATCCTAAGTTCATAGGGAACCCGGTATCTGTGAGTTAATTTCCTCTACCTGTGATGGACATACATCTAAAATAGTGAACTGTAACATTAGTAAATTGCATTTATTCTGTTCTTCCCATTAACCGAATCTGTGTTTTCTATATGGCTTATGATTCCTTACTATATGTCCCTTGGTCCCGTCTATGTGTTTAATAATGTGGCTTGTGTTTTCTGTCTAGGGGGTCTATATTGACTATGTGTACTACTACTCCTACAATCTCTGGCAAAATGCCCTTCCTTCCTACAAGTGTAACATATTATTGACCATTAGGGATCTGGGGTTTGGACTGATGGATCTTTCCTGTATGTGCCAGTATACTTACCGTCCTCAACCTCTCCACCTGTTGTTCTCTGCGCCTAACACTATTCTTGTGATGTTTAATAGCACACTATCTAAGATTAGCTACTGTGACCTTTCCAATTTTGCAAAGAAGTCTGCACCCTGACACTCAGTGCCTCATTGAGCCCGTCCATTTGCACAGAGACAGCCACCTCCCATTTGCCGAAATTAGTGTTTACCAGTGATCTTATCCAGATGGAGAGTTTTCTATTTCTGCAGAAGACAAAAACAAAAAATAAGAATTTACTCACCGGTAATTCTATTTCTCGTAGTCCGTAGTGGATGCTGGGAACTCCGTAAGGACCATGGGGAATAGCGGCTCCGCAGGAGACTGGGCACAACTAAGAAAGATTTAGGACTACCTGGTGTGCACTGGCTCCTCCCTCTATGCCCCTCCTCCAGACCTCAGTTAGGAAACTGTGCCCGGAAGAGGTGACACAATAAGGAAAGGATTTGGAATCCCGGGTAAGACTCATACCAGCCACACCAATCACACCGTACAACTTGTGATACTATACCCAGTGAACAGTATGAATAACAACTGAGCCTCTCAACAGATGGCTCCAAACAATAACCCTTTAGTTAGGCAATAACTATATACAAGTATTGAAGACAATCCGCACTTGGGATGGGCGCCCAGCATCCACTACGGACTACGAGAAATAGAATTACCGGTGAGTAAATTCTTATTTTCTCTGACGTCCTAGTGGATGCTGGGAACTCCGTAAGGACCATGGGGATTATACCAAAGCTCCCAAACGGGCGGGAGAGTGCGGATGACTCTGCAGCACCGAATGAGCAAACTCAAGGTCCTCCTCAGCCAGGGTATCAAACTTGTAGAATTTAGCAAATGTGTTTGAACCCGACCAAGTAGCAGCTCGGCAAAGTTGTAAAGCCGAGACCCCTCGGGCAGCCGCCCAAGAAGAGCCCACTTTCCTTGTGGAATGGGCTTTTACAGATTTAGGATGCGGCAGTCCAGCCGCAGAATGTGCAAGTTGAATCGTACTACAGATCCAGCGAGCAATAGACTGCTTTGAAGCAGGAGCACCCAGCTTGTTGGGCGCATACAGGATAAATAGCGAGTCAGTTTTCCTGACTCCAGCCGTCCTGGAAACATAGATTTTCAGGGCCCTGACTACGTCCAGCAACTTGGAATCCTCCAAGTCCTTAGTAGCCGCAGGCACCACAATAGGTTGGTTCAAATGAAAAGCTGATACCACCTTAGGAAGAAATTGGGGACGAGTCCTCAATTCCGCCCTATCCATATGGAAAATCAGATAAGGGCTTTTACATGACAAAGACGCCAATTCTGACACACGCCTGGCCGAAGCCAAGGCCAACAGCATGACCACTTTCCACGTGAGATATTTTAGTTCCACGGTTTTAAGTGGCTCAAACCAATGTGACTTAAGGAAATCCAACACCACGTTGAGATCCCAAAGTGCCACTGGAGGCACAAAAGGGGGCTGAATATGCAGCACTCCTTTAACAAACGTCTGAACTTCAGGCAGTGAAGCCAGTTCTTTTTGGAAGAAAATCGACAGAGCCGAAATCTGGACCTTAATGGAACCTAATTTGAGGCCCATAGTCACCCCTGACTGTAGGAAGTGCAGAAATCGACCCAGCTGAAATTCCTCCGTTGGGGCCCTTCTGGCCTCACACCACGCAACATATTTTCGCCATATGCAGTGATAATGGTTTGCGGTCACCTCCTTCCTAGCTTTAATCAGCGTAGGGATGACTTCCTCCGGAATGCCCATTTCCTTCAGGATCCGGCGTTCAACCGCCATGCCGTCAAACGCAGTCGCGGTAAGTCTTGGAACAGACAGGGTCCCTGCTGCAGCAGGTCCTGTCTGAGCGGCAGAGGCCATGGGTCCTCTGAGATCATTTCTTGAAGTTCTGGGTACCAAGCTCTTCTTGGCCAAACCGGAACCACAAGTATAGTTCTTACTCCTCTCCTTCTTATTATTCTCAGTACCTTGGGTATGAGAGGCAGAGGAGGGAACACATAAACCGACTGGTACACCCACTGTGTTACCAGAGCGTCCACAGCTATCGCCTGAGGGTCCCTTGACCTGGCGCAATATCTTTTTAGCTTTTTGTTGAGGCGGGACGCCATCATGTCCACCTGTGGCCTTTCCCAACGGTGTACAACCATTTGGAAGACTTCTGGATGAAGTCCCCACTCACCCGGGTGGAGGTCGTGCCTGCTGAGGAAGTCTGCTTCCCAGTTGTCCACTCCCGGAATGAACACTGCTGACAGTGCTAACACATGATTTTCCACCCATCGGAGAATCCTTGTGGCTTCTGCCATCGCCATCCTGCTTCTTGTGCCGCCCTGACGGTTTACATGGGCGACCGCCGTGATGTTGTCTGACTGGATCAGCACCGGCTGGTGTTGAAGCAGGGGTCTTGCCTGACTTAGGGCATTGTAAATGGCCCTTAGTTCCAGAATATTTATGTGTAGGGAAGTCTCCTGACTTGTCCATAGTCCTTGGAAGTTTCTTCCCTGTGTGACTGCCCCCCAACCTCGAAGGCTGGCATCCGTGGTCACCAGGACCCAGTCCTGTATGCCGAATCTGCGGCCCTCTAGAAGATGAGCACTCTGCAGCCACCACAACAGCGACACCCTGGTCCTTGGAGACAGGGTTATCAGCCGATGCATCTGAAGATGCGATCCGGACCACTTGTCCAACAGATCCCACTGAAAGATCCTTGCATGGAACCTTACGAATGGAATTGCTTCGTAAGAAGCCACCATCTTTCCCAGGACTCGCGTGCAGTGGTGCACCGACACCTGTTTTGGTTTTAGGAGGTCTCTGACTAGAGATGACAACTCCTTGGCCTTCTCCTCCGGGAGAAACACTTTTTTCTGTTCTGTGTCCAGAACCATCCCCAGGAACAGTAGACGCGTTGTAGGAACCAGCTGCGACTTTGGAATATTCAGGATCCAGCCGTGCTGTTGTAGCACTTCCCGAGCTAGTGCTACTCCGATCAACAACTGTTCCCTGGACCTCACCTTTATAAGGAGATCGTCCAAGTACGGGATAATTAAAACTCCCTTTTTCCGAAGGAGTATCATCATTTCGGCCATTACCTTGGTAAATACCCTCGGTGCCGTGGACAGACCAAACGGCAACGTCTGGAATTGGTAATGACAGTCCTGTACCACAAATCTGAGGTACTCCTGGTGAGGAGGGTAAATGGGGACATGCAGGTAAGCATCCTTGATGTCCAGTGATACCATGTAATCCCCCTCGTCCAGGCTTGCAATCACCGCTCTGAGCGATTCCATCTTGAACTTGAACCTTCTTATATAAGTGTTCAAGGATTTTAAATTTAAAATGGGTCTCACCGAACCGTCCAGTTTCGGTACCACAAACATTGTGGAATAGCAACCCCGTCCTTGTTGAAGGAGGGGTACCTTGATTATCACCTGCTGAGAATACAGCTTGTGAATTGCCTCCAGCACTGCCTCCCTGTCCGGGGGAGCTGTCGGCAAGGCAGATTTGAGGAAACGGCGAGGGGGAGACGTCTCGAATTCCAGCTTGTACCCCAGAGATACTACCTGTAGAATCCAGCGATCCACCCGTGAACGAGCCCACTGGTCGCTGAAGTTCTTGAGACGGGCCCCCACTGTACCTGGCTCCGCCTGTGGAGCCCCAGCGTCATGCGGTGGACTTAGAGGAAGCGGGGGAGGACTTTTGTTCCTGGGAACTGGCTGTATGTTGCCGCTTTTTCCCTCTACCTCTGCCTCTGGGCAGAAAGGACGCGCCTCTAACCCGCTTGCCTTTCTGGGGCCGAAAGGACTGTACCTGATAATACGGTGCTTTCTTTGGCTGTGAGGGAACATGGGGTAAAAATGCTGACTTCCCAGCTGTCGCTGTGGAAACGAGGTCCGAGAGACCATCCCCAAACAACTCCTCACCCTTGTAAGGCAAAACTTCCATGTGCCTTTTAGAATCTGCATCTCCTGTCCACTGCCGAGTCCACAATCCTCTCCTGGCAGAAATGGACATTGCGTTTATTTTAGATGCCAGCCGGCAAATATCCATCTGTGCATCTCTCATGTATAAGACAGCGTCTTTAATATGCTCTACGGTTAGCAATATAGTGTCCCTGTCTAGGGTATCAATGTTTTCCGACAGGGAATCTGACCACGCAGCTGCAGTACTGCACATCCATGCTGAAGCAATAGCCAGTCTCAGTATAATTCCTGAGTGTGTATATACAGACTTCAGGATAGCCTCCTGCTTTCTATCTGCAGGCTCCTTTAGGGCGGCCGTGTCCGGAGACGGTAGTGCCACCTTTTTTGACAGACGTGTGAGCGCTTTATCCACCCTAGGGGATGTCTCCCAACGTGACCTGTCCTCTGGCGGGAAAGGGTACGCCATTAGTAACTTTTTAGAAATTACCAGTTTCTTATCGGGGGAAGCCCACGCTTCTTCACACACTTCATTTAATTCATCAGATGGGGGAAAAACCACTGGTAGCTTTTTCTCCCCAAACATAATACCCTTTTTTGTGGTACCTGGGGTAATATCAGAAATGTGCAACACATTTTTCATTGCCGTAATCATATAACGAGTGGCTCTATTGGAATGTACACTAGTCTCATCGTCGTCGACACTGGAGTCAGTATCCGTGTCGACATCTGTGTCTGCCATCTGAGGTAATGGGCGTTTTAGAGCCCCTGATGGCTTTTGAGACGCCTGGGCAGGCACGGGCTGAGCAGCCGGCTGTCCCACATCTGCTATGTCGTCAAACCTTTTATGTAAGGAGTTGACACTGTCGCGTAATTCCTTCCACATGTCCATCCATTCAGGTGTCGACCCCGCAGGGGGTGACATCACATTTATCGGCACCTGCTCCGCCTCCACATAAGCCTCCTCATCAAACATGTCGAGACAGCCGTACCGACACACCGCACACACACAGGGAATGCTCTGACTGAGGACAGGACCCCACAAAGTCCTTTGGGGAGACAGAGAGAGAGTATGCCAGCACACACCAGAGCGCTATATAATGCAGGGATACACACTACACACAGTGATTTTTCCCCTATAGCTGCTATAATACACAGTTTTGCGCCTCAATTTAGTGCCCCCCCTCTCTTTTTTACCCTATTGAGCCTGGAAACTGCAGGGGAGAGCCTTGGGAGCGTCCTTCCAGCGGAGCTGTGAGAGGAAATGGCGCCAGTGTGCTGAGGGAGATAGCCCCGCCCCCTTCACGGCGGACTTCTCCCGCTTTTTTCAGGATATTTTTGGCAGGGGATTTTACACATATATAGTCTTACTGACTATATTATGTGTTTATTTGCCAAGCTAAGGTATTTTTATTGCAGCACCCATCAGTGACCGGAGTGTGTGGTGTGCATGGGGAGCAATGGCGCACAGCTGCAGTGCTGTGCGCTACCTTAATGAAGACCAGAGTCTTCAGCCGCCGATTTCCTGGACGTTCTTCTTGCTTCTGGCTCTGCAAGGGGGACGGCGGCGCGGCTCCGGGACCGGACGACCGAGGCTGGGCCTGTGTTCGATCCCTCTGGAGCTAATGGTGTCCAGTAGCCTAAGAAGCCCAAGCTAGCTGCAAGCAGGTAGGTTCGCTTCTTCTCCCCTCAGTCCCTCGTAGCAGTGAGTCTGTTGCCAGCAGATCTCACTGAAAATAAAAAACCTAAATATACTTTCTTTCTAAGAGCTCAGGAGAGCCCCTAGTGTGCAACCAGCTCGGCCGGGCACAAAATTCTAACTGGGGTCTGGAGGAGGGGCATAGAGGGAGCAGCCAGTGCACACCAGGTAGTCCTAAATCTTTCTTAGTTGTGCCCAGTCTCCTGCGGAGCCGCTATTCCCCATGGTCCTTACGGAGTTCCCAGCATCCACTAGGACGTCAGAGAAATAAAGTTTAACAAGCTTCTAGGTCATGCGAAGTATTTCATTCAATCCTTCTCGTCCCGTATTAAGGGTCTGTACGTGGTCCAACAAACATTTCCAAGCTCATCTTTACTAGGGGCATTACTAGGAATGAATACTTCTTATATGGTAACTGAAAGAAATACCCTGGGGTTACCTTGTCTCTGTCCACTTTCCTACTGGCAAATACTAATGTGCGGACAGGTTTTTCTCCTTTTCTGACTTTACTTTCTTGATTTTTTTTTTTTTACTACAGTATATATGTACACGAATGATACCATACTTACCTGTTCCACTGGTCTCAGCCACTTCCCCCGCAGGCTACTGCTCTACTTTTACCGGTTGGATACTTCTCTGGGTGCATGAGAAATGGCTGAAAACAATCAGGTCACCTTCTCCTCCTAAATAAAACTTCAACATTCATTAGTACATATATAGGTTACAGTCATATTTTTCATATTTTTATTATTTTCTATAGTTTGTATGATGGCCGTAACTGCTTCCACATCTACATAAGGCGGTGTACTTGCATTCTCTTTTTTTTTCTTCCTACTTATTTATTGTTGCTGCAAGTTCAAACAGTTCTTATATTTCCATTCTTGTCTTATATGACTTTGGTTAGACATACCACCTGCAATACCTTAGGATCAAACTCACCAACCCCTCTTGCTGTCACAGGTTTAAACAATTTGTATGTCTGACCCTTTGTTTTTGGGATTTTATCAGACATATTCTTATCCTTAAGTTCTGCAATACCTCTGGTTCAAAGCTGCTCACCTTAGGGAATGGTACCCTATCTTTGTCAGTCATACATACCCATTCATTGCAAAAAGCCTCCGTGTGTGACCCATACTTTTCACACATAATAAACCTCGCTGACCCCCTGGGCCGCGGCACCTCAACCTGAAGCCTAGTTACCAAACGCCCACTGCTTGTGCAATTGGATCCCATCGCGGACTTTTTGCCAATAAACGCAATCCCCAATGCACACCGCAGATAGACGGTGAAAGACACCTAGCGCTTTCACTCGCTCCTTCTCCACTGAGTACCACGACTCACTCCAATAGTGACCACCGCGTACCCAGCGAGGCCCTAACTGGTTTCTATTCACTGGAAGTGTTTAGGAGTGACTTACCTATTCTAGTGAATATCTGCCGCTGGAGAATTTCCTGAGAGAGACCAGCGAAAACTCCCTATACACCTATACACAAATCACACTTGCGTATGCTCTATACAGCGCTACTGATACCGCGATTTTACGCAAAAGTTCGTAAAGGGGTATCCACTTGCGCTATATATATTGCACCCACAAATGCGCGGTCCAATCGCACAGCATATAGGCAGAGGCGTAACAAGGGTAGGGCGAGTGGGGCACGTGCCCTGGGCGCCTTGGCAGGCCCAGGAGAGGGGGGGCGCCGCCGCCGGCCAGGGCATCATGCCCCAGTCGCCCCCATCACGCCAAAATGTGAGGGGAGGAGAGCGCAGCATCTCTCCCTCCCCTCACCGCCGCCAGAGCACTAGCAGCGCTGCCAGCAGCGCTGCGTGTGTCCGGTCTCCGGCGTCAGCCAATCAGAGCTTGCGGACCGGCTCCTGATTGGCTGCCGGTCCGCGAGCTCTGGCTGGCGAACCGGCGCCACACAGTCGCCGGAGACCGGGAGCAGTGAGGGGAAGGAGAGGCGCTGCGCTCTCCTCCCCTCACAGACACAACAGGCGGTGAGTGACCGGGGGGGGGGGCGCACAGTGGGGCATGTATCTGGCACAGTGGGGCACAGTGGGGCATGTATCTGGCACAGTGGGGCATGTATCTGGCACAGTGGGGCACAGTGGGGCATGTATCTGGCACAGTGGGGCATGTATCTGGCACAGTGGGGCACAGTGGGGCATGTATCTGGCACAGTGGGGCATGTATCTGGCACAGTGGGGCAATGTATCTGGCACAGTGGGGCAATGTATCTGGCACAGTGGGGCAATGTATATGGCACAGTGGGGCAATGTAACTGGCACTGTGGGGCAATGTATCTGGCACAGTGGGGCATGTATCTTGCACTGTGGGGCAATGTATCTGGCACAGTGGGGCATGTATCTGGCACTGTGGGGCAATGTATCTGGCACAGTGGGGCACTGTATCTGGCACAGTGGGGCATGTATCTGGCACTGTGGGGCAATGTATCTGGCACAGTGGGGCATGCATCTGGCACAGTGGGGCATGTATCTGGCACAGTGGGGCATGTATCTGGCACAGTGGGGCAATGTAACTGGCACTGTGGGGCATGTATCTGGCACTGTGTGATGTATCTGGCACTGTGGGGCAATGTATCTGGCACAGTGGGGCATGTATCTGGCACAGTGGGGCATGTATCTGGCACTGTGGGGCAATGTATCTGGCACAGTGGGGCATGTATCTGGCAATGTATCTGGCACTGTGGGGCAATGTATCTGGCACTGTGGGGCATGTATCTGGCACTGTGGGGCATGTATCTGGCACTGTGGGGCATTGTATCTGGCACAGTGGGGCATGTATCTGGCAATGTATCTGGCACTGTGGGGCAATGTAACTGGCACTGTGGGGCATGTATCTGGCACTGTGGGGCATGTATCTGGCACTGTGGGGCATTGTATCTGGCACTGTGGGGCAATGTAACTGGCACTGTGGGCCATTTTCAGTGGCCACACCCCTTCTGGTGCGTGGACACACCCCTTCTGGAGTGTGACCACGCCCATTTTTCGGCACGCGTACATGCTTCTTTTGCTGTTTTTTTTTTTGGGGGGGGAGTGCCATTTTCCATCTTGCCCTGGGCTCCAAAAACCCTAGCTACGCCTCTGCATATAGGTACTTGTTACCTATCTGCCATACAACCACGGGTCGATGTACAAACTGCGACCCTCAGCCCGGAGCGTAATACAAAAACCTTTTTACTTCAATACTTCGCAATACTTATGCACTATCACTAGAGATGTGCACTTGAAATTTTTCGGGTTTTGTGTTTTGGTTTTGGGTTCGGTTCCGCGGCCGTGTTTTGGGTTCGACCGCGTTTTGGCAAAACCTCACCGAATTTTTTTTGTCGGATTCGGGTGTGTTTTGGATTCGGGTGTTTTTTTCAAAAAACCCTAAAAAACAGCTTAAATCATAGAATTTGGGGGTCATTTTGATCCCAAAGTATTATTAACCTCAATAACCATTATTTCCACTCATTTTCAGTCTATTCTGAATACCTCACACCTCACAATATTATTTTTAGTCCTAAAATTTGCACTGAGGTCGCTGGATGACTAAGCTAAGCGACCCTAGTGGCCGACACAAACACCGGGCCCATCTAGGAGTGGCACTGCAGTGTCACGCAGGATGGCCCTTCCAAAAAACACTCCCCAAACAGCACATGACGCAAAGAAAAATGAAAGAAAAAAGAGGTGCAAGATGGAATTGTCCTTGGGCCCTCCCACCCACCCTTATGTTGTATAAACAGGACATGCACACTTTAACCAACCCATCATTTCAGTGACAGGGTCTGCCACACGACTGTGACTGATATGACGGGTTGGTTTGGACCCCCACCAAAAAAGAAGCAATTAATCTCTCCTTGCACAAACTGGCTCTACAGAGGCAAGATGTCCACCTCATCATCATCCTCCGATATATCACCGTGTACATCCCCCTCCTCACAGATTATCAATTCGTCCCCACTGGAATCCACCATCTCAGCTCCCTGTGTACTTTGTGGAGGCAATTGCTGCTGGTCAATGTCTCCACGGAGGAATTGATTATAATTCATTTTAATGAACATCATCTTCTCCACATTTTCTGGAAGTAACCTCGTACGCCGATTGCTGACAAGGTGAGCGGCGGCACTAAACACTCTTTCGGAGTACACACTTGTGGGAGGGCAACTTAGGTAGAATAAAGCCAGTTTGTGCAAGGGCCTCCAAATTGCCTCTTTTTCCTGCCAGTATAAGTACGGACTGTGTGACGTGCCTACTTGGATGCGGTCACTCATATAATCCTCCACCATTCTTTCAATGGGGAGAGAATCATATGCAGTGACAGTAGACGACATGTCCGTAATCGTTGACAGGTCCTTCAGTCTGGACCAGATGTCAGCATCAGCAGTCGCTCCAGACTGCCCTGCATCACCGCCAGCGGGTGGGCTCGGAATTCTGAGCCTTTTCCTCGCACCCCCAGTTGCGGGAGAATGTGAAGGAGGAGATGTTGACAGGTCGCGTTCCGCTTGACTTGACAATTTTCTCACCAGCAGGTCTTTGAACCCCAGCAGACTTGTGTCTGCCGGAAAGAGAGATCCAAGGTAGGTTTTAAATCTAGGATCGAGCACGGTGGCCAAAATGTAGTGCTCTGATTTCAACAGATTGACCACCCGTGAATCCTTGTTAAGCGAATTAAGGGCTCCATCCACAAGTCCCACATGCCTAGCGGAATCGCTCCGTGTTAGCTCCTCCTTCAATGTCTCCACCTTCTTCTGCAAAAGCCTGATGAGGGGAATGACCTGACTCAGGCTGGCAGTGTCTGAACTGACTTCACGTGTGGCAAGTTCAAAGGGCAGCAGAACCTTGCACAACGTTGAAATCATTCTCCACTGCGCTTGAGACAGGTGCATTCCACCTCCTATATCGTGCTGAATTGTATAGGCTTGAATGGCCTTTTGCTGCTCCTCCAACCTCTGAAGCATATATAGGGTTGAATTCCACCTCGTTACCACTTCTTGCTTCAGATGATGGCAGGGCAGGTTCAGGCGTTTTTGGTGTTGCTCCAGTCTTCTGTACGTGGTGCCTGTACGCCGAAAGTGTCCCGCAATTCTTCTGGCCACCGACAGCATCTCTTGCACGCCCCTCTCGTTTTTTAAAAAATTCTGCACCACCAAATTCAAGGTATGTGCAAAACATGGGACGTGCTGGAATTTGCCCAGATTTAATGCGCACACAATATTGCTGGCGTTGTCCGATGCCACAAATCCACAGGAGAGTCCAATTGGGGTAAGCCATTCCGCGATGATCTTCCTCAGTTGCCGTAAGAGGTTTTCAGCTGTGTGCGTATTCTGGAAACCGGTGATACAAAGCGTAGCCTGCCTAGGAAAGAGTTGGCGTTTGCGAGATGCTGCTACTGGTGCCGCCGCTGCTGTTCTTGCGGCGGGAGTCCATACATCTACCCAGTGGGCTGTCACAGTCATATAGTCCTGACCCTGCCCTGCTCCACTTGTCCACATGTCCGTGGTTAAGTGGACATTGGGTACAGCTGCATTTTTTAGGACACTGGTGACTCTTTTTCTGAGGTCTGTGTACATTTTCGGTATCGCCTGCCTAGAGAAATGGAACCTAGATGGTATTTGGTACCGGGGACACAGTACCTCCAACAAGTCTCTAGTTGGCTCTGCAGTAATGATGGATACCGGAACCACGTTTCTCACCACCCAGGATGCCAAGGCCTCAGTTATCCGCTTTGCAGCAGGATGACTGCTGTGATATTTCATCTTCCTCGCAAAGGACTGTTGGACAGTCAATTGCTTGGTGGAAGTAGTAAAAGTGGGCTTACGAGTACGACTTCCCCTCTGGGATGACCATCGACTCCCAGCAGCAACAACAGCAGCGCCAGCAGCAGTAGGCGTTACACGCAAGGATGCATCGGAGGAATCCCAGGCAGGAGAGGACTCGTCAGAATTGCCAGTGACATGGCCTGCAGGACTATTGGCATTCCTGGGGAAGGAGGAAATTGACACTGAGGGAGTTGGTGGGGTGGTTTGCGTGAGCTTGGTTACAAGAGGAAGGGATTTACTGGTCAGTGGACTGCTTCCGCTGTCGCCCAAAGTTTTTGAACTTGTCACTGACTTATTATGAATGCGCTGCAGGTGACGTATAAGGGAGGATGTTCCGAGGTGGTTAACGTCCTTACCCCTACTTATTACAGCTTGACAAAGGCAACACACGGCTTGAGAAATGTTGTCCGCATTTCTGTTGAAATACTTCCACACCGAAGAGCTGATTTTTTTGGTATTTTCACCAGGCATGTCAACGGCCATAATCCTCCCACGGACAACAGGTGTCTCCCCGGGTGCCTGACTTAAACAAACCACCTCACCATCAGAATCCTCCTTGTCAATTTCCTCCCCAGCGCCAGCAACACCCATATCCTCCTCATCCTGGTGTACTTCAACACTGACATCTTCAATCTGACTATCAGGAACTGGACTGCGGGTGCTCCTTCCAGCACTTGCAGGGGGCGTGCAAATGGTGGAAGGCGCATGCTCTTCACGTCCAGTGTTGGGAAGGTCAGGCATCGCAACCGACACAATTGGACTCTCCTTGTGGATTTGGGATTTCGAAGAACGCACAGTTCTTTGCGGTGCTTTTGCCAGCTTGAGTCTTTTCATTTTTCTAGCAAGAGGCTGAGTGCTTCCATCCTCATGTGAAGCTGAACCACTAGCCATGAACATAGGCCAGGGCCTCAGCCGTTCCTTGCCACTCCGTGTGGTAAATGGCATATTGGCAAGTTTACGCTTCTCCTCCGACAATTTTATTTTAGATTTTGGAGTCCTTTTTTTACTGATATTTGGTGTTTTGGATTTTACATGCTCTGTACTATGACATTGGGCATCGGCCTTGGCAGACGACGTTGCTGGCATTTCATTGTCTCGGCCATGACTAGTGGCAGCAGCTTCAGCACGAGGTGGAAGTGGATCTTGATCTTTCCCTAATTTTGGAACCTCAACATTTTAGTTCTCCATATTTTAATAGGCACAACTAAAAGGCACCTCAGGTAAACAATGGAGATGGATGGATACTAGTATACTTATGGATGGACGAGCGACTGCCGACACAGAGGTAGCTACAGCCGTGGACTACCGTACTGTGTCTGCTGCTAATATAGACTGGATGATAATGAGATGAAATCAATATATATATATATATATATATAATATCACACTAGTACTGCAGCCGGACAGGTAGATATATTTATTATGTAATGACTGATGACGGACCTGCTGGACACTGTCAGCTCAGCAGCACCGCAGACTGCTACAGTAAGCTACTATAGTAGTATGTATAAAGAAGAAAGAAAAAAAAAAACACGGGTAGGTGGTATACAATTATGGATGGACCAGCGACTGCCGACACAGAGGTAGCTACAGCCGTGGACTACCGTACTGTGTCTGCTGCTAATATAGACTGGATGATAATGAGATGAAATCAATATATATATATATAATATCACACTAGTACTGCAGCCGGACAGGTAGATATATTTATTATGTAATGACTGATGACGGACCTGCTGGACACTGTCAGCTCAGCAGCACCGCAGACTGCTACAGTAAGCTACTATAGTAGTATGTATAAAGAAGAAAGAAAAAGAAAAACCACGGGTAGGTGGTATACAATTATGGATGGACGAGCGACTGCCGACACAGAGGTAGCTACAGCCGTGGACTACCGTACTGTGTCTGCTGCTAATATAGACTGGATGATAATGAGATGAAATCAATATATATATATATATAATATCACACTAGTACTGCAGCCGGACAGGTAGATATATTTATTATGTAATGACTGATGACGGACCTGCTGGACACTGTCAGCTCAGCAGCACCGCAGACTGCTACAGTAAGCTACTATAGTAGTATGTATAAAGAAGAAAGAAAAAAAAAAAACACGGGTAGGTGGTATACAATTATGGATGGACCAGCGACTGCCGACACAGAGGTAGCTACAGCCGTGGACTACCGTACTGTGTCTGCTGCTAATATAGACTGGATGATAATGAGATGAAATCAATATATATATATATATATATATATATATATAATATCACACTAGTACTGCAGCCGGACAGGTAGATATATTTATTATGTAATGACTGATGACGGACCTGCTGGACACTGTCAGCTCAGCAGCACCGCAGACTGCTACAGTAAGCTACTATAGTAGTATGTATAAAGAAGAAGAAAGAAAAAGAAAAAACGGGTAGGTGGTATACAATATTATATATATATTATATACAATTATATATATATATTATATATATTAAACTGGTGGTGATTATTAAACTGGTGGTCAGGTCACTGGTCACACTATCAGCAACTTGCAAGTAGTACTCCTAAGCAGACAATCACAATATATATTATACTGGTGGTCAGTGTGGTCACAATGGCAGTGTGGCACTCTGGCAGCAAGTCCTGCTCTCAGACTCTAACTACTCCCCACTGTCAGTGTCTCCCCCACAAGTCAGATATACATTATACAGTCACACTATCTATCACTTCAGCAAGTAGTAGTACTCCTCCTAAAGTACTCCTCCTAATGCTCCCCAAAATTACTACTGTGTCTCTCTCTACTCTAGTCTCACTCTCTTCTCTATAAACGGAGAGGACGCCAGCCACGTCCTCTCCCTATGAATCTCAATGCACGTGTGAAAATGGCGGCGACGCGCGGCTCCTTATATAGAATCCGAGTCTCGCGATAGAATCCGAGCCTCGCGAGAATCCGACAGCGGGATGATGACGTTCGGGCGCGCTCGGGTTAACCGAGCAAGGCGGGAAGATCCGAGTCGCTCGGCCCCGTGTAAAAAAAACTGAAGTTCGGGCGGGTTCGGATTCCGAGGAACCGAACCCGCTCATCTCTAACTATCACGCTCCTTTGCAAATCACCTCACGATTTGCGTATTTCAATCTATATTAACGTGAGTCAGCCACTTCACGCCACCAAGCCTCCTCTTACTTGATGTACCATGGGACCCGACTTCCGGAGTTCAATACGTTCACTCTTACATGCGCTCACTCAAATATACTTTGTTTTTCTGTACAGAAAATTTGGATTCATTCAGATAAGCAGCTTTACCCCAGAGGCAATACAGTTTTTAAACTAAATTTAGAGTAACCTGCTTTTGAAATTTGATAGTTATGTGCTATTGTATTAAATGTCTACTATCCCACCTTTGAACTAAACGACACTATTGTATAATTTGTACTTAGCGCCCGCATTCTTACGCACTTTGCGCAAACACGCGATTGCGTGTCTCTTATGCTGCGTGCACAGTCCTTTACTTTGCCCGAGACACGTGTACAAAACCCTGCGTCCGCAATAAAACAAATCACACAGCTTCTATAAATGTGAGCAATACTAACTACTATTGCCCACTAGACACAACTTGTTCTGTATAAACTTTTATGCGTTTGTGTCTTTATACTTGCTTCCTTAAACATTTATTTTAGTTTTAACTATATAGCAACAAATCTATCCTATTTCACACAGATCTATAATGACTCTAGCAATAATCAATAATTTAAATGATATGATCCAGATTGGATAGCTATCCTGCAGAACATACACTGATATAAATATACACATAGTTATAATAATTATATATATGTACCATTCACTGGTCTCCTATGAGACTCATTTACCTATTCAGTGCTTCTAATTTGCATATCAACAGAGGTTCATATGCCTGTTCAAGAGGGTAGTGGGACAGGTTAATTAACATTTCAATGGCTATCCTAAGCTAGCAAGCAGATTTTAACTAAATCCTAGAGGTAAAAGAAAAAAAAAATTTTTTTATATCTGTGTGTAATTGTTACATCAAGTATTCATCTTTTAACTCTCACTAGGCCCAGCTGAAACTAATTGTAATTGACTATGGCATGGGTTAAATAAATGCATTGGTAACTCATAAATGGTGTTTGATGTGACCAAGGAAAGCTGATTATTCCGAGCAGTGAAAATCAGCCATTTAGAAAAATGACCTTCCCAAAATGCCCACTGCTCCTCCCCCTTCCACATCCATGAGGGTTACACAAAATGGTGTACAGGCCATGTGGTTAGTCCAAAATGGAGGACAGACCATGCGGCTTTCTTTGTCACAAAGAAATCACACATCATACAAGCACCAGAAGTTATTTTAGGCCTGAGTTAAAAATAAAAACTATATCAAGGCTATGCAGCAACTTTTAAATATACTTTTAAACCTACTTAAACAAATAAACAATCCAATCTGAATCAAACACAATATGACTTATTTGAACCTTGTTTTGCAACAATAAAAATACATTTTAGCATCTTAAATATTATGAGAAATGCATTGTCCCTTGAATTTCATATCAGCGTCTTACTAATAACACAACAATACACACGGATATGATGATTTTCTCAACTTTTATGATGCGTCCATCACAAGCTGATCGACCACAGCGTCGCGTTTATAATGTACAGTGCATCATTAAGAACGTGATATCGAGGACCAGCCCCCATCTAAGAATGCCAAATTGATTTCTCACAAATATTTAAAATGCCCGCTCTAATATATATTGCAGACGCCAGGCGCATCTTATTACCATATACAATAAAGGTGCGCTGTACATCGCAAAACACTGTATCCCATAAGAGAAAACAATACACCCACACATTATCTGAGTTCCAAAGCTCTTTGAAGTATATATTTGCTATTAAAAGGATATGGATTCAATATATATTACAAAGTACAGTATACCTATAGTTACATGAACACAACTCACACAGTAAGCAGTTAAAACATAGTTACATACAATTACATACAGTTTCAGTTACATGCCAGCGATACAATACCATTATCCTTAAGTTATATAAATTCGTCTTTCCATATCACTCTCTCTCTCTGTAATGTAATGCTGGGACTCCATCTTCCTCTGAGACCTTACAGCAACTCTGAGACCAAAAACAGGAACTAACTTCCTGTGTGATCAGCAAAATGTCCCACAACTTCACAACAAGTATCAAATGAATCTACACATCAATCTGGTTGCTTCAATAGTAAACATGACAAGTCTATTTTGTTTCGTTCAAATAATACACATACATGACATTACTTCAATATATATAATTTTAAATCATCATGATGTCTGGCGCTTGATATTATTATAATTATGTACTGTATGAAACAAGTGTCAAATCCATCTCTGTGGCATGTCCATGTAAATGTATGTGTTACCATATATGGCTGTGCTCGCTGCGCGTATTTGCAAGTATAGCAACTTAAATGTGTGTAGTTTGTATGTTCTCTTTATGTAATATTTTTGACTTCGACAATAGCTTTAGGAATTTAGTCTGTGCATCTGTTATTAGTAGCCATGTCCAAACAGTACAAAATAAATGACAAGTTTAAAGGTGAAATTACCTGTTTGGTGATGTTGCTCAGTGTTTGGTATTTGTTTTCTTTTACTAATCAGGAATCACACTCTGGGGGTCATTCTGACCTGTTCGCTCGCTGCGTTTCAACACAGCAGAACGAACGGGTCCCTGCTGCGCATGCGCCGTAGTCCGCTGGCGCATGCCAGACGTCAGAAGGCCGTAGCAGGGATGCGATCGCCTCTGCCTGATTGACAGGCAGAGGCGATCGCTGGGTGGGAGGGGGCGGAACGGCGGTGTTTGGCCGCCGTTTTGTGGGTTTGGTCCGACCAACACAGGCGAGGCCGGACCGAATGGGCCGCAGCGGCTGTGTGACGTCACACGCAGCCGCTGCGGGCCAGGGAGCGATGAGTAGCTCCCGGCCAGCACGCTAAAGTTGCACTGGCCGGGAGCTACTCTTGAAGTGCAAAGGCATCGCCGCTGTGCGATGCCTTTGCACTTCTGCGAGGGGGGGGCGAACTGACATGCGGGGCGTCCCCCCGCATGTCAGGGAAGAAGATCGTAGCTGTGCTAAATTTAGCACAGCTATGATCAACTTGGAATGTCCCCCTCTGTCCTTTACACCACGACTACACCTCACTAAATGTAAAGATATAGTACACCTGACAACAAATGGGCAAAAGATCAAAGGAGGTAAACACCAGATAGTATGCAATAATAAACTGTTTCACTGAGCAACTTCTCCACACATGCACTGCCAATTACAAGCAAATCATTACATAAAAAAACATACAAAGAGAGAACTGTTGTGAGCAGATTGGGGATGTCTTTTCATAGTTTAAAAAGACAGATAATATGCATAAGATGAATTACACACTTTTGAGGCATTAAGGCAGTCCATATGTGGTAGCGTTGATGTTTCCCTTCTGTTTTCCTTCAGTTTAACGCAGGTATAACGCTAATTTTATAATAATACTTTTATGTCAGCACTTCCATGGAAGCAATACCAGCCAACGGCTACTAGCCTTACACTAGACTTTAAATAGGAAAATTTGCCATATCAATGCAATGATTGCAAACTCCTCCCAATACAATCCCATTTTAAAGCTAAGGCAATAAATTAGTTAGACAAACAGGCATTACATACCAACAAGGCAGACAACTGAATCTTTGGAAAAAAACAAACCCCAAAACTCTTTTTCAATGTACCTAGAACTTTGCAATCATGGTATTCATTTGGGATAATCAGCAGATGCGATACAACTTGCTGGTAAGTGTAGTAGTGCAGTAGTGTAAAGGTGGGTACACACTGGAATATATATCTGCTGATAAATTGATCAGCAGATATATCTATGGACGGATCGGGCAGTGTGTTGAGCATACACACTGGCCGATTCGTCGGGGACTGACGTCATGAACTGGGCGGGCGTGTACACACGCCCGTGCAGTTCAGCTGTCAATCACTGCCTGCCGCCACAGCATGTGTACGGGCGGTCGGCCGACCGCCCGTACACACACAGCGACGCGCCATTATATTGGTAGATATATTGGCCGTCGGCTGTGCTGCGGGGCCGACGCGATACGTCTGTGAATGACTGAGTTCACAGACGTATTGGTCGTACACACTGGCCGACGGACCCGCAATATATCGGCCAGTGTGTACGGGCCTTAAGTACAGTGCAGCCAGGACAATAAGGGCCGTTTCACACTCGGCGGGAAAAAGCCGGAAGGTTTTTTCCCGTGCTGGTATTGGAATTAATAATAGGTTCCGGTATAAATGGTGGACAATATTAAGGTCGACAGTCATTAGGTCGACCACTATTGGTCGACATTGACATGGACAAATGGTCGACACATGAAAAGGTCGAAATGGATTTTTAATAATAATAATAATTTCTCTTACGTCCTAGAGGATGCTGGGGACTCTGTAAGGACCATGGGGTATAGACGGGCTCCGCAGGAGACATGGGCACTACAAAGAACTTTAGAATGGGTGTGCACTGGCTCCTCCCTCTATGCCCCTCCCCCAGACCTCAGTTAGATCCTGTGCCCAGAGGAGACTGGGTGCATTACAGGGGAGCTCTCCTGAGTTTCTCTGAAAAAATAATTTTGTTAGTTTTTTTATTTTCAGGGAGCACTGCTGGCAACAGGCTCCCTGCATCGTGGGACTTAGGAGAGAGAAGCAGACCTACTTAAATGATAGGCTCTGCTTCTTAGACTACTGGACACCATTAGCTCCAGAGGGAGTCGGAACGCAGGTCTCCCCTCGCCGTTCGTCCCAGAGCCGCGCCGCCGTCCTCCTCACAGAGCCGGAAGATAGAAGCCGGGTGAGTATAAGAAGAAAGAAGACTTCAAAGGTGGCAGAAGACTTCAGATCTTCTCTGAGGTAACGCTGCGCGCCATTGCTCCCACACACAACACACACGGCAGGCACTGATGGGTGCAGGGCGCAGGGGGGGGCACCCTGGGCAGCAATATTAAACCTCTAGGACTGGCTAAAATGAATATATAGGCTGCGATGGCTGTATATAGTAAATCCCCCGCCAGTATTTAAAAAATTGAGCGGGACCGAAGCCCGCCGCTGAGGGGACGGAGCTTGATCCCACAGCACTAACCAGCGCCATTTTCTCCACAGAAGCTGGCTCCCCGGACTCTCCCCTGCTGAACACAGGGCAGAAAAGAGGGGGGGGGGGGGCTCTTGTAAGGCGCAGTGAGTGTATTATATGCATATAATTATAGAAAAGCGCTATTTATCTGGGAATTGTATTTCCAGTGTCAGTTGGCGCTGGGTGTGTGCTGGCATACTCTCTCTCTGTCTCTCCAAAGGGCCTTATTGGGGATCTGTCTCCATATAAATATCCCTGTGTGTGTGGGGGTGTCGGTACGAGTGTGTCGGCATGTCTAAAGCGGAAGGCTCTTCTAAGGAGGAGGTCGAGCAGATGATTGTGGTGTCTGTCGGCAACGCCGACACCTGATTGGTTGGACATGTGGAATGTTTTAAATGCAAATGTGACCTTATTACATAAAAGGATGGACAAAGCAGAGTCCAGGGGAAAAGCAGGGAGTCAATCCATAGCTTTGACTGTGTCACAGGGCCCTTCAGGGTCTCAAAAACTTCCCCTATCCCAAATAGCAGACACTGATACCTACACGGATTCTGACTCCAGTGTCGACTACGATGATGCAAGGTTACACCCAAGGGTGGCCAAAAGTATTCATTATATGATTATTGCAATAAAAGATGTTTTGCATATCGCAGATGACCCCTCTGTCCCTGACACGAGGGGACACATGTTTAAGGAAAAGAAACCTGAGGTAACATTTCCCCCATCTCATGAGCTGAACGCATTATTTGAAAAAGCTTAGGAAACTCCAGACAAAAAACTGCAGATTCCCAAAAGAATTCTTATGGCGTATCCTTTCCCGGCACAGGACAGGGTACGGTGGGAATCCTCGCCCAGGGTAGACAAGGCTTTGACGCGCTTATCCAAGAAGGTGGCGCTACCGTCTCCAGACACGGCAGCCCTCAAGGATCCTGCTGATCGCAGACAGGAAACGACTTTAAAAATAAGATTTTACTTACCGGTCAATCTATTTCTCGTAGTCCGTAGTGGATGCTGGGGACTCCATAAGGACCATGGGGAATAGACGGGCTCCGCAGGAGACATGGGCACTTTAAGAAATAATTTAGATTCTGGTGTGCTCTGGCTCCTCCCTCTATGTCCCTCCTCCAGACCTCAGTTAGAGAAACTGTGCCCGGAAGAGCTGACAGTACAAGGAAAGGATTTTGGGAATCCAGGGTAAGACTCATACCAGCCACACCGTATAACTTGTGATAACTTTACCCAGTTAACAGTATGAACAATCACAGAGCATCAGATAAACCCTGATGCAACTATAACATAACCCTTATTTAAGCAATAACTATATACAAGCATTGCAGAAGAAGTCCGCACTTGGGACGGGCGCCCAGCATCCACTACGGACTACGAGAAATAGATTTACCGTTAAGTAAAATCTTATTTTCTCTAACGTCCTAGTGGATGCTGGGGACTCCGTAAGGACCATGGGGATTATACCAAAGCTCCCAAACGGGCGGGAGAGTGCGGATGACTCTGCAGCACCGAATGAGCAAACACAAGGTCCTCCTCAGCCAGGGTATCAAACTTGTAGAACTTTGCAAAGGTGTTTGAACCTGACCAAGTAGCCGCTCGGCAAAGCTGTAATGCCGAGACCCCTCGGGCAGCCGCCCAAGAAGAGCCCACCCTCCTTGTGGAATGGGCCTTAACTGATTTAGGCAGCGGCAACCCAGCCGCAGAATGAGCCTGCTGAATCGTGTTACAGATCCAGCGAGCAATAGTTTGCTTTGAAGCAGGCGCCCCAAGCTTGTTGGAAGCATACAGGATAAACAATGATTCTGTTTTCCTGACCTTAGCCGTTCTGGCTACATAAACCTTCAAAGCCCTGACCACATCCAATGACTCGGAATCCTCCAAGTCAGTAGTAGCCACAGGCACCACAATAGGTTGGTTTATATGAAAGGATGAAACCACTTTCGGCAGAAATTGTGGGCGGGTCCGCAATTCTGCTCTATCCGCATGGAAAACCAGGTAAGGGCTTTTATGTGACAAAGCCGCCAATTCTGACACACGCCTAGCCGAAGCCAAGGCTAATAGCATGACCACCTTCCACGTGAGATATTTCAATTCCACCGTTTTGAGTGGTTCAAACCAGTGTGATTTCAGGAAACTCAACACCACGTTAAGATCCCAAGGTGCCACTGGAGGCACAAAAGGGGGCTGAATATGCAGCACTCCCTTTACAAACGTCTGAACTTCAGGCAGAGAAGCCAGTTCTTTTTGAAAGAAAATGGATAAGGCCGAAATCTGAACCTTAATGGAACCCAATTTAAGGCCCAAAGTCACTCCCGACTGTAGGAAGTGAAGGAAACTGCCCAGCTGGAATTCCTCCGTAGGGGCATTCCTGGCCTCACACCAAGCCACATATTTTCGCCATATACGGTGATAATGTTGAGCCTTCACATCCTTCCTAGCCTTTATCAGCGTAGGAATAACTTCATCCGGAATGCCTTTTTCTGCTAGGATCCGGCGTTCAACCGCCATGCCGTCAAACGCAGCCGCGGTAAGTTTTGGAACAGACAGGGCCCCTGTTGTAACAAGTCCTGTCTTAGAGGCAGAGGCCACGGGTCCTCTGTGAGCATTTCTTGCAGATCTGGATACCAAGTCCTTCTTGGCCAATCCGGAACAATGAGTATTGTTCTCACTCCTCTTTTTCTTATGATTCTCAGCACCTTGGGTATGAGAGGAAGAGGAGGAAATACATAGACCGACGGGAACACCCACGGTGTCACCAGTGCGTCCACAGCTATCGCCTGAGGGTCTCTTGACCTGGCGCAATATCTCTGTAGCTTTTTGTTGAGGCGTACACAAAACACGGGATGCCATCATGTCCACCTGTGGCAGTTCCCACCGACTTGCAATCTGCGTGAAGACTTCTTGATGAAGTCCCCACTCTCCCGGGTGGAGGTCGTGCCTGCTGAGGAAGTCTGCTTCCCAGTTGTCCACTCCCGGAATGAACACTGCTGACAGTGCGCTTACGTGATTCTCCGCCCAGCGAAGAAGTCTGGTGGCTTCTACCATCGCCACCCTGCTCCTTGTGCCGCCTTGGCGGTTTACATGAGCCACTGCGGTGATGTTGTCTGACTGAATCAGAACCGGTTGGTCCCGAAGCAGGGACTCCGCTTGACGTAGGGCGTTGTATATGGCTCTTAGTTCCAGGATGTTGATGTGAAGGCAAGTCTCCTGACTTGACCACAGCCCTTGGAAATTTCTTCCCTGTGTGACTGCCCCCCACCCTCGGAGGCTTGCTTCCGTGGTCACCAGGACCCAGTCCTGAATGCCGAATCTGCGACCTTCGAGAAGGTGAGCACTCTGCAGCCACCACAGGAGAGACACCCTGGCCCTGGGGGATAGGGTGATTAACCGATGCATCTGAAAATGTGATCCGGACCACTTGTCCAGTAAGTCCCATTGGAAGGTCCTCGCATGGAACCTGCCGAAGGGAATGGCCTCGTATGATGCCACCATCCTTCCCAGGACTCGAGTGCAGTGATGCACTGACACCTGTTTTGGTTTCAATAGATTCCTGACCAGTGTCATGAGCTCCTGAGCTCTCTCTATCGGGAGATAAACCCTTTTCTGGTCTGTGTCTAGGATCATGCCTAGGAGAGGAAGATGAGCTGTAGGAACCAACTGCGACTTTGGAATATATAGAATCCAGCCGTGTTGCCGTTATACTTCCAGAGAAAGTGATACGCTGTTGAGCAACTGCTCTCTTGATCTCGCTTTTATGAGGAGATCGTCCAAGTACGGAATAATAGTGACACCTTGCTTCCGCAGGAGCACCATCATTTCCGCCATTACCTTGGTGAATATTCTCGGGCCGTGGAGAGACCAAACGGCAACGTCTGAAATTGGTAATGACAATCCCGTACCGCAATTCTGAGGTACGCCTGATGAGGTGGATAAATGGGGACATGAAGGTATGCATCCTTTATGTCCAGAGTCACCATAAAATCTCCCCCTTTCAGGCTTGCAATGACCGCTCTTAGCGATTCCATCTTGAACTTGAACCTTTTCAGGTATATGTTCAGGGATTTTAAATGCAATATGGGTCTGACCGAACCGTCCGGTTTCGGGACTACAACATGGTCGAATAATAACCCCCTCCTTGTTGAAGGAGGGGAACCTTGACCACTACCTGTTGAAGATACAATTTGTGAATTGCAGTTAACACTGTTTACCTCTCGTGGGGGGAAGTCGGCAGGGCCGTCGGTGAGGGGGCATCTCCTCAAAGTCCATCTTGTATGCCTGAGACACAATATCTATTGCCCAGGGATCTAACAGGGAGTGAACCCACTTGTGGCTGAACTTACGAAGGCGTGCCCCCACTGGGCCTAGCTCCGCCTGTGGAGCCCCAGCGACATGCGGTGGATTTTGTAGAGGCCGGGGAGGACTTCTGTTCCTGGGAACTAGCTGTGTTGTACAGCTTTTTTCCTCTGCCCCTGCCTCTGGCAAGAAAGTACGCACCTCGGACTTTCTTGTTTCTTTGTTCGAAAGGCTGCATTTGATAATGTCGTGCTTTCCTAGGCTGTGCAGGAATATAAGGCAAAATATCAGAATTACCAGCTATAGCTGTGGAGACCAGGTCCGAGAACCCTTCTCCACACAATCCTCAGCCTTCCATATGCCTCTTAAGTCGGCATCATCTGTCCATTGCATATTCTACAGGACACGTCAAGCAGAAATCGACATAGCTTTGACTCTAGGACCAAGTAGACTCATGTCTCTTTGGGCATGTTTTATATATATATGTCTCTTAAGACAGCATCTTTAATATATATCTCTCTATATATACATATATATATATACACATACTAGGGTCTCAATCTCTGCTGATAAGGTACCTGTCCACGCTGCCACAGCGCTATAAACCCATGCCGACACAATCGCCGGTCTGAGTAGTGTACCAGAATGTGCACGCTATCTGCAGGATCCCTGAGGATAGCTGTTACGTCAGGGCTACGTTTTGGGCAAACGTGACACCCTAGGGGAAGATTCCCATCGTATCCTGGCCCTAGTAGGGAAAGGATACCTGAGAATTCTTTGTGGGAAACTGCAGTCTCTTGTCTGGAGATACCCGCTCTTTTTCATCATGAGAGGAGGGAAATTTACCTCTTCCCCTTAAACATGTGTACCCTTGTGTCAGGGACAGATGAGTCATCAGTGATATGCAAAACATTTTTTATTACAATAATCATATATTGAATACTTTCCTGCCATTTTGGCTGTAACTTTGCATTATCGTAGTCGACACTGGAGTCAGACTCCGTGTCGATATCAGTGTCTATTATTTTGGATAGTGATCATTGAGAGACTCTGAAGGTCTCTGCGACATAGGGACAGACATGGGTAGATTCCCTGTCTGTTTTCTAATCTTTTGTGCAATAAATTCACCTTAGCACTTACACATATCCAAACAGGTGTCGGCGTTGTCGACGGAGACACCCTCTCACACATATTTGCTCTATCTCCTCCTTAGGGGAGCCTTTTACCTCAGACATGTCGACACACATGTACCGACACACCACACACTCAGGGAATGCTCATCTGAAGACAATTCCCCCATAAGGCCCTTTGGAGAGACAGAGAGAGTATGCCAGCACACACCCCAGAGCTATTAACCCAGGAATAACACAGTAACTTAATGTTAACCCAGTAGCTGCTGTTTATATTGATTTTTGCGCCTAATTATGTGCCCCCCCCTCTCTTTTTACCCTCTTCTACCGTGTAACTGCAGGGGAGAGGCTGGGGAGCTTCCTCTCAGCGGAGCTGTGGAGAAAAAACATGGCGCTGGTGAGTGCTGAGGAAGAAGCCCCGCCCCCTCGACGGCGGGCTTCTGTCCCGCTTTCATGTACAATTTTTGGCGGGGGCTCATACATATATACAGTGCCCAACTGTATATATGCAAACTTTTGCCAAAGAGGTCTCTAATTGCTGCCCAGGGCGCCCCCCCCCCCCTGCACCCTTACAGTGACCGGAGTATCTGGGTGTAGTGTGGGAGCAATGGCGCACAGCTGCAGTGCTGTGCGCTACCTCAGTGAAGACTGGAGTCTTCTGCCGCCGATTTTGAAGTCTTCTTGCTTCTTTCACCGGCTTCTGTCTTCCGGTTCTGCGAGGGGGACGGCGGCGCGGCTCCGGGATCGGACGACGAGGGTGAGATCCTGTATACGATCCCTCTGGAGCTAATGGTGTCCAGTAGCCTAAGAAGCAGGACCTATCTGCAGAGAGTAGGGCTGCTTCTCTCCCCTCAGTCCCACGATGCAGGGAGTCTGTTGCCAGCAGAGCTCCCTGAAAATAAAAAAACCTAACAAAATACTTTCTTATAGCAAGCTCAGGAGAGCTCACTAAACAGCACCCAGCTCGTCCGGGCACAGATTCAAACTGAGGTCTGGAGGAGGGATATAGAGGGAGGAGCCAGAGCACACCAGAATCTAAATTCTTTCTTAAAGTGCCCATGTCTCCTGCGGAGCCCGTCTATTCCACATGGTCCTTACGGAGTCCCCAGCATCCACTAGGACGTTAGAGAAATCAATTTATACACATACGGGTACTTTGCTCAGACCGGCAATAGCATCAGCTTGGGTTTGTAGTGTTATGCACACCAGTGCCAGCAGGAATGTACTGGTGTCTGAACGGTGAGGGATGCAAAACAAATGAACTCACAGACAGACTGGGGAATATGACATTACATACACAGAAGGTGATAGGGTAACAAAATAAACACAAAGTGAACAGAGAAGCCCAAAGGCTAAGAAACTGGGTGTCTCCCTAGTATTAGGAATGCTCAGATGGAAAGAAGCGAGATGTAGTGATTTAATACGTAGAGAACCCGAAATGCTGTTGCTAAGGGCAACAGCAAAACCCTAAAGGGTTACCAACGGGTGTGGCAGTAAACTCCTTGGTCAGAGATGGAATAATAGACACAAGGAGAGTCTCCACAATCCTAGTCCTCACTTGCAGTGCACTGGTTCAGCTTACTGCCACTAAACTGACACCTGAACACCTTGCACAGTGAGAAAGGATTTTGGCAGGCAAGTCTGAGAATACAGCCGCAAACTTGCTAGGTTCACAGAGTAGCAAAAGAACCCCAGCAGGTTAAACGACTGACTTCAGTCTTACTGCTAGGTCTGGATTGGCAGAGTGTAATACCAAATCCCAAGGCCTATTTGCAGTAAGCAACAAACAAATACAAAGTTTACACAGTACTAGCTAGCTTTCAGGAACTGACTAACCAACAAAGATTCAGCAGCATCTGCATAACCTGAGAAGAGGGTTTATATAGCAGGTGCTGTCCACGCCCCACTCAGACCTCACAGACTGTGAGCACAAAAACCAGCACCGGATCCCCTGCCGTGCACAGAGCCTGTAACCACTGCACAGCAAAAGACCCGAACCGGAGTATCAGCTACGCTCAGGTTACTCCGCTAGCACTTCTCTCCCGGTTGCCATGACGACGTGGCAGCACAGAGCAGGAGACCCTAACAGTAACCCCCCTCTGACGAGGGATCAAAGAACCCCTACCACCGGGTTTATCGGGGAACTGCGAGAAGAAAGAGCGTAACAGTCTGGGGGCATGAAGATCACAACTGCGCACCCACGACCGCTCCTCCGGGCCATACCCCTTCCAGTGCACCAAAAATGACAGCCGACCCCGAACCATCTTGGAGTCAAGAATCCTTTCAACAACAAACTCCTTCTGGCCACGTATCAGAAGAGGGGAAGGTCTTCCACTGGAAGAAGGATTACTAATCGCCCGTTTTAAAAGGGAACAATGAAATGTTTTATTGATACCCAAAGAACGGGGTAGATCTAACTGAAATGCCACCGGATTGATAACCCTAGTGATCTTATAAGGACTGATGAACCGGGGGCCTAACTTATGAGATGGCTGTCTCAACTTCAAATTCTTGGTAGACAACCAGACGAAGTCTCCTAATTTGAAGCTGCAGGGTCTTTTCCGCTTATCAAAAACCCTTTTGGTCACTAATGACACAGACACAAGGGCTTTCTTCACTTTCCTCCAAATACCTCTAAGGACCGAAACCACAGAGGAACCACCAGGCGTGGAGTCCAGGGGGTCAAAAGAATTGGCCTTAGGATGATGCCCATACACACAAAGGAAGGGAGAGATCCCTGTAGCAGAGTGAGCCGCGTTGTTATAGGCAAACTCCGCCATGGACAGATGAGCCACCCAGTCAGTCTGACACTTGGAGACATAACACCTGAGGAACTGCTCCAAGGACTGGTTCACCCTTTCAGTCTGCCCATTAGACTGCGGATGGTAGCCTGACGACAAGCTGACAGAAATCTGGAGATCGGAACAAAATGCCCTCCAGAATTTGGCCACAAACTGGGATCCGCGGTCAGAGACCACATCAAGTGGCAACCCGTGGAGGCGCACAACATGCAGCATAAATAATTCAGACAGGCGTCTGTCCGATGGCAGCCCAATCAATGGAACGAAGTGCGCCATCTTCGAAAATCTGTCAACGACAACCCAGATGGCTGTCATCCCCGAGGATTTGGGCAAGTGCACCACAAAATCCATTGAAATGTGGGTCCATGGCTTAGATGGAATAGAGAGTGGATGTAATGGGCCAACAGGAACCCCTCTAGGAGTCTTATTTCGGGCACAGATGTCACACGCCCGAACCCACTGATCCACATCCCTAGCCACCGAGGGCCACCACACCGCCCTAGATAGCAACTCCCGAGTTCTGGCAATACCCGGGTGACCTGCCGACTTCTTGGCATGGAATTCCAGGAACACTCGCTGTCTTAACCTAGGAGGCACAAACAAAAGACCTACCGGAAGGTCTGGAGGAGCCTGCTCCTGTGCTCTAAGGACTAATGACAAGAGGTACTGGGTAATGCCCACTTTAATACATGATGGGGACACAATGGGCAATGGCTCCTCGGTGGTCTCCTGGATTGGAGCAAAACTCAGCGAGAGCGCATCAGCCTTGATGTTTTTTGACCCAGGGCGATATGTTATCAAAAAATTAAAGCGAGCAAAAAACAAAGCCCATTGTGCCTGCCTGGCATTGAGGCGCTTCGCTGACTCTAAATATGCCAAATTCTTATGGTCGGTGAGAATTGAGACCACAAACTTAGCCCCCTCAAGCCAGTGTCTCCACTCCTCGAGTGCATCCTTAATAGCCAACAATTCCCGGTTACCCACGTCATAATTCATCTCGGCAGGCGAAAATTTACGGGAAAAGTAAGCACAGGGATGAAGGCGATTATCAGACACCCCCATCTGAGAGAGCACTGCCCCAATACCCATCTCAGAGGCATCCACCTCCACCACAAAAGGACGCTCTGGATCTGGGTGTCGCAGCACCTTGGCCGAGACAAATGCCCTTTTGAGACGGGCAAAAGCCGCTTTGGCCTCACAAGACCAGTGAGCAACATCCGCCCCTTTCTTAGTGAGTGCCACCAAGGGCGCCACTATAGACGAAAATCCAGCGATAAATCGTCTATAAAAATTCGCAAAGCCCAGAAAACGCTGAAGCGCCTTCAAACTAGTGGGCTGCACCCAATCCAGGACTGCCTGTACCTTGGAACCCTCCATTTGGAAACCTTCTGGGGAGATAATATATCCTAGAAATGCGATTTGCTGAACTTCAAATTCGCACTTCTCCAGCTTCGCCCCAAGCCGGTGGTCTCTGAGTTTCTGGAGGACTAAGCGTACATGCTTCCGATGTTCCTCCAGGGAATGGGAGAAGATTAGGATGTCATCTAAGTATACAACTAAGAATCTATCCAAATATTCCCTGAGCACATCGTTCATGAAGTCCTGGAAGACTGCCGGGGCATTACAGAGCCCAAAAGGCATCACTAAATATTCATAATGCCCTGAGTGGGTATTAAAGGCAGTCTTCCATTCATCCCCCTCTCTTATTCGGATTAGATTGTACGCACCGCGTAGGTCAATCTTAGAAAAAATGGTGGCAGTACGAAGCTGGTCAAACAAGACCAAAATGAGAGGCAGTGGGTATGAGTTTTTAATCGTGATACGGTTCAATTCCCTGAAGTCGATGCAGGGTCGCAACGAACCGTCCTTTTTACCCACGAAAAAGAACCCCGACCCAACTGGAGACTGTGAAGGTCTGATAAATCCCTTAGCCAAGTTCTCCTGAATGTACTCTGCCATAGCCTGAGTCTCAGGACGTGACAGGGAGTACAACCTGCTCTTGGGAAGCTTAGCATTCAGCAACAAATCAATGGCACAGTCATAGGGGCGATGGGGAGGTAGTACCTCTGCAACTCTTTTGGAGAACACGTCCGCAAAATCTGCATAACATCCTGGCAATCCTGGCAAACTTAGCTGCGAAAGCCTGACTGGAAGGCTCAAGCAACTCCTGAAACAATCAGTACCCCAACTAAGAATCTCCCCAGAGACCCAGTCAAATTGAGGATTGTGGGCCCTTAACCAGGGTAACCCCAACACCAATGGGGCAAAAGTACAGACAGTCACATAAAAGGACAATTTTTCAGAGTGTGTGGCTCCAATAAACAAAGAAATCTGGCTAGTGCAAGAGGTAATTTAACCCTGGGATAATGGTTCCCCGTTTAACCCACAAATCTCAATTTCCGATGCCAAGGGTACTAAGGGAACAGAGTGTTTCAGGGCAAATTGGCGGTCCATAAAAACCCCGTCGGCCCCACTGTCCACAAAGGCCTCAGTCTTGACAGTTTGACCGAGGATCTTCAAGGTCACCGGAATGATAAAAGTCTTCTTGGGAAATTCCGACTTCTGACCTGACAGGATATTTCCCATCACCCTCAGGCCCTGAAGTTTTCCGGCTTTTCTGGGCATGATACTACCACATGACCTTTATTCCCACAGTACAAACATAACCCCTGCTGTCTCCTCCGCGTCTTCTCACGCGAGGAGAGGCGGGTAGCCCCAATCTGCATAGGCTCCTCGGAAAATTTCTCAGAGTCTGAGGTTCCCTTGGGAAAGAAGGAAACCTCGGTCTCCCTTTCAAGCCTGCGCTCTCTCAGCCGTCTATCCACCCGAATGGATAACTGCATGAGCTGATCCAAGCTATCAGGCAAGGGATATTGTACCAGTTGGTCTTTTAACTGGTTAGAAAGACCTCTTCGGTACTGGTGTCTCAGGGCTGGGTCATTCCACTGGGTATCATGGGCCAACCTCCGAAACTCAGTACAATAAACCTCAACTGGCCTTCGCCCTTGCTTAAGGATCGAAATCTGAGCCTCGGCTGAGGCCGTCTTGTCAGGGTCATCATACAACATGCCCAGTGCTGTAAAAAAAGCATCAACACTTTTAAGCGACGGACAGTCAGGCTGCAACCCATATGCCCAGACCTGTGGGTCTCCTTGTAGCAAGGAAATCACTATGCCCACCCGCTGAATCTCCGACCCAGAAGACTGAGGCCTAAGCTGGAAATATAGCTTGCAGCTCTCCTTGAAACAAAAGAACTGCGAGCGATCTCCAGAAAAACGATCCGGGAGATTTACTTTCGGCTCCTTAACCCCTGAAGGTACTGCTGCTGCGGGAGCTCCGCCAGCGGCCTGCGAGGTGTGCATTTTAATGGACAAATCATTAAATTGTCGTGTCAGGACCTGCACCTGATCGACCACCTGTTGCAAAGTATTTTGAGGGGTATGCTCCATATTCCCACAAAATTTCAACAGGAGTATTAGGCTGCTGAATATGTTATGCACACCAGTGCCAGCAGGAATGTACTGGTGTCTGAACGGTGAGGGATGCAAAACAAATGAACTCACAGACAGACTGGGGAATATGACATTACATACACAGAAGGTGATAGGGTAACAAAATAAACACAAAGTGAACAGAGAAGCCCAAGGGCTAAGAAACTGGGTGTCTCCCTAGTATTAGGAATGCTCAGATGGAAAGAAGCGAGATGTAGTGATTTAATACGTAGAGAACCCGAAATGCTGTTGCTAAGGGCAACAGCAAAACCCTAAAGGGTTACCAACGGGTGTGGCAGTAAACTCCTTGGTCAGAGATGGAAAAATAGACACAAGGAGAGTCTCCACAATCCTAGTCCTCACTTGCAGTGCACTGGTTCAGCTTACTGCCACTAAACTGACACCTGAACATCTTGCACAGTGAGAAAGGATTTTGGCAGGCAAGTCTGAGAATACAGCCGCAAACTTGCTAGGTTCACAGAGTAGCAAAAGAACCCCAGCAGGTTAAACGACTGACTCCACTCTTACTGCTAGGTCTGGATTGGCAGAGTGTAATACCAAATCCCAAGGCCTATTTGCAGTAAGCAACAAACAAATACAAAGTTTACACAGTACTAGCTAGCTTTCAGGAACTGACTAACCAACAAAGATTCAGCAGCATCTGCATAACCTGAGAAGAGGGTTTATATAGCAGGTGCTGTCCACGCCCCACTCAGACCTCACAGACTGTGAGCACAAAAACCAGCACCGGATCCCCTGCCGTGCACAGAGCCTGTAACCACTGCACAGCAAAAGACCCGAACTGGAGTATCAGCTACGCTCAGGTTACTCCGCTAGCACTTGTCTCCCGGTTGCCATGACGACGTGGCAGCACAGAGCAGGAGACCCTAACACCTAGATAGGGATACCATTTTATTGACCTTAGGTCACATCAAAGATGCAGTCTTATATATGAGAGACGCTCAGAGAGACGTCGGGCTACTAGGTTCAAGGGCCAACACCATGGCGATTTCTGCTAGGCGAGCATTGTGGACCCGCCTGTGGACGGGTGATGCCGACTCAAAGAGGCATATGGAAGTTTTACCTTACAAGGGTGAGGTTTTATTTGGGGAGGGTTTCGCGGACCTGTTTTCCACAGCTACCGCGGGTAAATCTACTTTTTTGCCTTATGTTCCCCCACAGCAAAAGAAAACACCACAGTATCAGATGCAGTCCTTCCGGTCGCATAAGTCCAGAAGAGGTCGGGGCTCTTCCTTCCTCGCTAGAGGTAAGGGTAGAGGGAATAGAATGCCTCCTACAGCCAGTTCCCAGGAACAGAAGTCCTCCCCGGCTTCTACTAAATCCACCGCATGACGCTGGGGTTCCACTGATGGAGTCCGCACCGGTGGGGGCACGTCTTCGACTCTTCAGCCACGTCTGGGTTCAGTCGGACGTGGATCTTTGGCGATGGAAATTGTATCCCAAGGCCACAAGCTGGAGTTTGAAGACGTGCCTCCCCGCCGATTCTTCAAATCGGCTTTACCGGCGTCTCCCCCAGAGAGGGAGATAGTTTTAGCTGCAATTCAAAAGCTGTGTCAACAGCAAGTGATTATCAAGGTTCCCCTAACACAACAGGGAAAAAGGTACTATTCAACCCTATTTGTGGTCCCGAAACCGGATGGCTCGGTCAGACCCATTCTAAACTTAAAATCCCTGAACCTGTACTTAAAAAGGTTCAAGTTCAAGATGAAATCGCTCAGGGCAGTGCTCTCCAGCCTGGAAGGGGGGATTTTATGGTGTCACTAGACATAAAGGATGCATACCTTCATGTCCCCATTTATCCTCCTCATCAGGCGTACCTGAGATTCGCTGTACAGGACTGTCATTACCAGTTTCAGACATTGCTGTTTGGGCTTTCCATGGCCCCAAGGGTTTTCACCAAGGTAATGGCGGAAATGATGGTGCTCCTGCGCAGGCAAGGAGTCACAATTATCCCGTACTTGGACGATCTCCTAATAAAAGCGAGATCAAAGGAACAGTTGCAGAAAAGCGTGTCGCTCTCCCTGAGAGTACTGCAGCAACATGGCTGGATTGTAAATCTACCAAAGTCACAGTTGGTTCCAACAACTCGGCTGTCTTTCTTAGGCATGATTCTGGACACAGAACAAAAGAGGGTTTTTCTCCCGATGGAAAAAGCCCAGGAACTCCAGAACATGGTCAGAGACCTGTTAAAACCAAAAAGAGTGTCAGTCCATCAATGCACTCGAGTACTGGGGAAAATGGTGGCGACCTACGAGGCCATCCCCTTCGGCAGGTTTCATGCGAGGACTTTTCAGTGGGACCTTCTGGGCAAGTGGTCCGGGTCCCACCTTCAAATACATCAGAAAATAACCCTGTCCCCCAGGGCCAGGGTGTCTCTCCTGTGGTGGCTGCAGAGTGCTCACCTTCTAGAGGGTCACAGGTTCGGCATTCAGGACTGGGTTCTTGTGACCACGGACGCGAGCCTCCGAGGATGGGGAGCAGTCACACAAGGAAGGAATTTTCAGGGACTGTGGTTAAGCCAGGAGGCTTGTCTACACATCAACATACTGGAATTAAGGGCCATATACAACGGCCTATGACAAGCGGAGAATATTCTTCGCGACCTACCGGTTCTGATTCAATCAGACAACGTCACAGCCGTGGCTCATGTAAACCGCCAAGGCGGGACAAGGAGCAGAGTGGCAATGGCGGAAGCCACCAGGATTCTGCGCTGGGCAGAAAATCACGTAAGCGCTCTGTCAGCGGTATTCATTCCGGGAGTGGACAACTGGGAAGCAGACTTCCTCAGCAGACACGATCTCCATCCAGGAGAGTGGGGACTTCATCAAGAAGTTTTTGCAGAGATAACAAGTCTTTGGGGACTTCCTCAAATAGACATGATGGTGTCACGCCTCAACAAGAAGCTTCGGAGGTATTGTGCCAGGTTAAGGGACCCTCAGGCAGTAGCGGTAGACGCCCTGGTGACACCATGGGTGTTTCAGTCGGTCTATGTGTTCCCTCCTCTTCCTCTCATCTCAAAAATATTGAGAATCATAAGACGAAAAAGAGTGCAGACAATACTCATTGTTCCAGATTGGCCTCGAAGGGCCTGGTATTCAGATCTTCAGGAGATGCTCACAGAAGATCCGTGGCCTCTTCCTCTCAGGGAGGACCTGTTGCAGCAGGGGCCCTGCGTGTTCCAAGACTTACATCGGTTATGTTTGACAGCATGGCGGTTGAACACCGAATCCTAGCGGGGAAGGGTATTCCGGAAGAAGTCATCCCTACTCTGATAAAGGCTAGGAAGGAAGTGACGGCGAAACATTATCACCGTATCTGGAGGAAGTATGTATCTTGGTGTGAAGCCTAGAATGCTCCTACGGAAGATTTCCACTTGGGCCATTTTTCTCCACTTTCCACAGACAGGAGTGGATATGGGCCTAAAGTTAGGCTCCATTAAGGTACAGATTTCGGCCCTATCTATATTCTTTCAGAAGGAATTGGCTTCTCTCCCAGAAGTCCAAACTTTTGTAAAGTGAGTGCTACACATCCAGCCTCCTTTTTATTTATTTATTATTTATTAGCAGTTTCTTATATAGCGCAGCATATTCCGTTGCGCTTTACAATTAGAACAACAGTTATAGAACAAAACAGGGCAAAGACAGACATAGAGGTAGGAAGGCCCTGCTCGCAAGCTTACAATCTATAGGGAAATAGGCATTGATACACAAGGATAGATGCAACCTGTTACATAATGGTTCCCCAGATTGCTAGGTTCTTAGTGGGTTGTATGATATGATCACCCAGCAATGTTGGAAGACAAAATGTGAGGTTATGGGGACTGTGCAGAGGGAATGTAACTGGATAGGGAAGCATTGAAGGTTATGTGTGTGGGTCAGGAATTTGGTAGGCTTGTCTGAAGAGATGAGTTTTCAGGGAACGTTTAAAGGTTTGGAGACTAGTGGAGAGTCTTATTGTGCGTGGGAGGGCATTCCACAGAGTGGGTGAAGCCCGGGTAAAGTCCTGTCATTTTGAGTGGGAACAGGTAATACACCTGGATGAGAGATGCAGATGTTGTGCAGAGCGGAGGGGTCTGGTAGGGAGATATTTTGAGATGAGTGAGGAGATGTATGATGGTGCAGTTTGGCTAATAGCCTTGTATGTAAGTAAAAGTATTTTATATTTGACACGGTAGAATACCGGTAACCAATGGAGGGACTGAAAGAGTGGATCAGCAGATGAAGAACGTCTGGCGAGGAAGATTAGCCTCGCAGCTGCATTTAAAATGGATTGAAGTGGTGAGAACCTATGTTTGGGAAGACCAGTAAGGAGACTATTACAATAATCAATGCGGGAGATGATGAGTGCATGGATCAGAGTTTTTGCAGTGTCTTGTGTAAGATAAGGGCGTATTTTGGATATGTTTTTAAGGTGCATGTAACATGATTTAGAGACAGATTGAATGTGTGGAACAAACGACAATTCAGAGTCAAGGATGACACCTAGGCAGCGAGCTTGTGGGGTAGGGTGGATAGTTGCATTGTCAACAGTTATGGCAATATCAGGTTGGTAACTACTCTTAGCTGGTGGGAAAATAATTAATTCTGTTTTGGAAATGTTGAGTTTGAGATGGCGAGATGACATCCAAGATGAAATGGCAGACAGGCAACCAGTGACACAAGCCAATACAGATGGTGATAAATCTGGGGAGGATAGGTAGATTTGAGTATCATCAGCGTACAAATGATACTGAAATCCGAAGGAGCTGATTAGTTTACCAAGAGAGGAGGTATAGATTGAGAAAAGCAGAGGACCTAAGACTGAGCCTTGCGGTACTCCAACTGATAGAGGTAGAGAAGAGGAGGTAGAATCAGAGAAGTGAACACTGAAAGATCGATTAGATAGGTAGGATGAGAACCAAGTAAGGGCTGTGTCCTGAAGACCTAGGGACTCTAGTGTTTGTATGAGAAGAGAGTGGTCAACAGTGTCAAAAGCAGCAGAGAGATCTAGAAGAATAAGTAGTGTGTAATGGCATTTTGATCTAGCAGTGACCAGATCATTCACTACTTTGGTCAGTGCCGTCTCTGTGGAGTGTTGGGCACGAAAGCCTGACTGAAGTGGGTCCAGTAAGTTGTGGGAGTTAAGAAAGTGTGTAAGGCGAGTGTAGGCAAGTCTCTCAAGTAGCTTGGAGGGACTGGGTAGCTGAGAAATGGGACGGTAGTTAGAGAGTGTGTTTGGGTCAGAGTTGTGTTTTTTTAGAATGGGAGTAATCACTGCATGTTTAAACAGAGATGGAAAGATGCCAGTAGAGAGAGAGAGATTACAGATTTTAGTTAAGGTTGGGATAAGCACAGGAGACAAACTTTTGCTGACCTGTGAGGGTATAGGATCAAGAGGAGAGGTAGTGGAGTAGGAGGATGAAAAGAGTGTTGATACTTCATCTTCACTTGTGGGATCAAATGAAGAGAAAGTGCCAGAGGGTTCAGTTAGGGAATTGAGCAGGTCACTGGCTGAGTTAGAGCATACCATTTCATCTCGGATTTTATTAATCTTATCCTTGAAGTAGGAAGCAAGTTCTTGTGCACTGATAGTGGCTAGTGGGGGAGGTGAGGGAGGGTAAAGAAGTGATTTAAATGTATTAAAAAGTCGCTTGGGGTTGGTGGCATGATAAGAGATGAGAGATTGGAAATATGTTTGTTTGGCAGTGTGCAGGGCCTGACGATAGGAGTGGTAGGTAGTCTTATATGTGAGAAAGTCACTTGGATTCTGAGATTTCCGCCACTGACGTTCTACCTTACGTGACCGTTTTTGTAGGTGTCTTGTGCCATGGTTGGCATCTAAGCCTACGTGGAGTGTGATGGGTACGGTAGCTGGAGCAACTTCATCAAGGGCACTCTCTAGGGTCTGGTGCAGGTAGGATACAGCAGTGTCAGGTGTGGTGAATGTAGAGATTGGTGAGAGACGTTGTTGCAGAGAAGTGGAAAGTTGTTGAAAATTTATATTGTTAGTATTTCTGCGTGTTAGAGGAGGCTTGCTTGGTTTTAGTGTCCTAGAATTTAAAGTAATAGAAGAGATTGTGAAGGTGATCAGGTTGTGATCAGAGAGAGGGAAAGGAGTATTAATGAGTTGGGAAACTGAGCAGAGCCTGGTGAACACAAGATCAAGGCAGTGGCCCTCCTGGTGAGTAGAGGAGTCGGACCATTGGGTTAGGCCAAGAGAGGAGGTTAGAGAGAGGAGTTTGGATGCATGAACAGATTGTGGACTGTCAAGAGCTATATTGAAATCGCCCATAATGATAATGATGATAAGAAGTGTGGGAGCCAGGCAGAAAAATCTTCTAGAAATTGTTGTTTAGGTTGCCCAGGAGGGCGATAGATAGCTGCAACACGCAGAGAAAGGGGGTGAAAATCCTGATAGAGTGATCTTCAAATGATGTGAATGCGAGTAATGGAACCTGAGGTAGAACAGTGTATGTGAAAAACTGTGACAGTAAGATTCCAACCCCACCACCTTTACTATTATTAGGCCAAGATGTGTGTGTGAAGTGGAAACCACCGTGTGACAGTGCTGCAGGGGAGCCCTTGTCTGATTGTGTGAGCCATGTTTCTGTTATAGCCAGCAGATTAAAGTTGTGAGATATGAAGAGGTCATGGCACCAGTGGCACCATGGGACCTTAACGTGGTGTTACAGTTCATAAAATCTCACTGGTTTGAACCTCTTCAAACAGTTGAATTAAAGTTTCTCACTTGGAATCTGCAAGGCGGGTGTCCGAATTGGCGGCCTTGTATCATAAGAGCCCCTATCTCATTTTCCATGTGGATAGAGCATAGTTGAGGACTCGTCCTCAATTTTTGCCTAAGGTGGTGTCATCGTTTCATATGAACCAACATATTGTGGTGCCTGTGGCTACGGGAGACTTGGAGGATTCCAAGTCCCTTGATGTAGTCAGGGCCTTAAAAATTTACGTAGCCAGGACGGCTCGGGTTAGGAAAACAGAGGCACTGTTTGTCCTGTATGCAGCCAACAAGGTTGGCACTCCTGCTTCTAAGCAGACTATTGCTCGCCGTATCTGTAACACGATTCAGCAGGCTCATTCTACAGCTGGATTGCCGTTACCAAATTCGGTAAAGGCCCATTCCACTAGGAAGGTGGGCTCTTCTTGGGCGGCTGCCCGAGGCGTCTCGGCTTTGCAGCTTTGCCGAGCAGCTACTTGGTCGGGTTCAAACACTTTTGCAAAATTCTACAAGTTTGATACCCTGGCTGATGAGGACCTCATGTTTGCTCAATCGGTGCTGCAGAGTCATCCGCACTCTCCCACCCGGTTTGGAGCTTTGGTATAAACCCCATGGCATACCTCCCAACTGTCCCGATTTTCGCGGGACAGTCCCGTTATTTGGGGACTGTCCCGCTGTCCCACCCGCGGGCCGCAGTGTCCCGCGGTGGGGGGGAGGCAGTTGGGAGGTCTGTCTGTCGCTGCCCTGCTTAGCAGAGCAGCAGTGAATAAACACTGTGCGCATGCGCACAGCATCTATTCAGTGCAGACAGGGGGAGAGGGGGCATGCCAGCGGCTCACAGAGCGCTGGGCATGACCCCTCAGTGACGAAAACGGGGCGTGGCTCGCGATCGTGGGTCCTCCTGTGAAGCCACGCCCCCTTTTCATAGGCCACGCTCCTTTTCAGGAGCGCGCGCGGCTTCGACGCACGTGTGTCCCTCTTTGAAAGCTGGCAAAGTTGGGAGGTATGCCATGGTCCTTACGGAGTCCCCAGCATCCTCTAGGAAGTAAGAGAAAATAAGATTTTAAACCTATAATAATAATAATAATAATAATTTTATTTATATAGCGCTCTTTCTCCAATAGGACTCAAGGCGCTTAACAGATACATAGCATAATATAGGCCCTCATTCCGAGTCGTTCGCTCGTTCTTTTTTTTCGCATCGCAGTGAAAATCAGCTTAGAGCGCATGCGCAATGTTCGCACTGCGACTGCGCTAAGTAATTTTGCTATGAAGAAAGGATTTTTACTCACGGCTTTTTGTTCGCACCGGCGAACGTAGTGTGATTGACAGGAAATGGGTGTTACTGGGCGGAAACACAGCGTTTTATGGGCGTGTGGCTGAAAACGCTACCGTTTCCGAAAAAAAACGCAGGAGTGGCCGGAGAAACGGGGGAGTGTCTGGGCGAACGCTGGGAGTGTTTGTGACGTCAAACCAGGAACGACAAGCACTGAACTGATCGCACAGGCAGAGTAAGTCTGGAGCTACTCTAAAACTGCTAAGTTTTTTTTGTTCGCAATATTGCGTAAACTTCGTTCGCACTTTTAAGATGCTAAGATACACTCCCAGTAGGCGTAGACTAAGCGTGTGTAACTCTGCTAAATTCGCCTTGCGACCGATCAACTCGGAATGAGGGCCATAGTACAGAAAAATAAGATTTTACTCACCGGTAAATCTATTTCTCGTAGTCCGTAGTGGATGCTGGGAACTCCGTAAGGACCATGGGGAATAGCGGCTCCGCAGGAGACTAGGCACAACTAAAGAAAGCTTTAGGACTACCTGGTGTGCACTGGCTCCTCCCTCTATGACCCTCCTCCAGACCTCAGTTAGGATACTGTGCCCGGAAGAGCTGACACAATAAGGAAAGGATTTGGAATCCCGGGTAAGACTCATACCAGCCACACCAATCACACCGTATAACTCGTGATATTATACCCAGTGAACAGTATGAAATATAACTGAGCCTCACTAACAGATGGCTCATAACATTAACCCTTTAGTTAGGCAATAACTATATACAAGTATTGCAGACAATCCGCACTTGGGATGGGCGCCCAGCATCCACTACGGACTACGAGAAATAGATTTACCGGTGAGTAAAATCTTATTTTCTCTAACGTCCTAGTGGATGCTGGGAACTCTGTAAGGACCATGGGGATTATACCAAAGCTCCCAAACGGGCGGGAGAGTGCGGATGACTCTGCAGCACCGAATGAGCAAACTCAAGGTCCTCCTCAGCCAGGGTATCAAACTTGTAGACTCTTGCAAAAATGTTTGAACCCGACCAAGTAACAGCTCGGCAAAGTTGTAAAGCCGAGACCCCTTGGGCAGCCGCCCAAGAAGAGCCCACTTTCCTCGTGGAAAGTGGGCTTTTAGATTTAGGGTGCGGCAGTCCAGCTGCAGAATGTGCAAGTTGAATCGTGCTACAGATCCAGCGAGCAATAGTCTGCTTAGAAGCAGGAGCACCCAGCTTGTTGGGTGCATACAGGATAAATAGCGAGTCAGTTTTCCTGACTCCAGCCGTCCTGGAAACATATATTTTCAGGGCCCTGACTACGTCCAGTAACTTGGAGTCCTCCAAGTCCCACGTAGCCGCAGGCACCACAATAGGTTGGTTCACATGAAAAGCTGATACCACCTTAGGAAGGAATTGGGAACGAGTCCTCAATTCCGCCCTATCCATATGAAAATCAGATAAGGGCTTTTTCATGACAAAGCCGCCAATTCTGATACACGCCTGGCCGACGCCAAGGCCAACAGCATGACCACTTTCCACGTGAGGTATTTTAGCTCTACAGATTTAAGTGGCTCAACCCAATGCGACTTCAGGAAATCCAACTCCACGTTGAGATCCCACGGTGCCACTGGAGGCACAAACGGGGGCTGAATATGCAGCACTCCCTTAACAAAAGTCTGAACTTCAGGCAGTGAAGCCAGTTCTTTTTTGGAAGAAAATGTACAGAGCCGAAATCTGGACCTTAATGGAACCCAGTTTTAGGCTCATAGTCACTCCTGACTGTAGGAAGTGCAGAAAACGACCCAGTTGAAATTCCTCCGTTGGGGCCTTCCTGGCCTCACACCAAGCAACATATTTTCGCCATATGCGGTGATAATATTTTGCGATCACATCTTTCCTAGCCTTAATCAGCGTAGGAATGACTTCCTCCGGAATGCCTTTTTCCTTCAGGGTCCGGCGTTCAACCGCCATGCCGTCAAACGCAGCCTCGGTAAGTCTTGGAGCAGACAGGGCCCCTGCTGCAGCAGGTCCTGTCTGAGCGGCAGAGGCCATGGGTCCTCTGAGATCATTTCTTGAAGTTCTGGGTACCAAGCTCTTCTTGGCCAATCCGGAACCACGAGTATAGTTCTTACTCCTCTCATTATTATTCTCAGTACCTTGGGTATGAGAGGCAGAGGAGGGAACACATACACCGACTGGTACACCCACGGTGTTACCAGAGCGTCCACAGCTATCGCCTGAGGGTCCCTTGACCTGGCGCAATATCTTTTTAGCTTTTTGTTGAGGCGGGACGCCATCATGTCCACCTGTGGCCTTTCCCAATGGTGTACAATCATTTTGAAGACTTCTGGATGAAGTCGCCACTCTCCCGGGTGGAGGTCGTGTCTGCTGAGAAAGTCTGCTTCCCAGTTGTCCACTCCGGGAATGAACACTGCTGACAGTGCTAACACATGATTTTCCGCCCATCGGAAAATCCTTGTGGCTTCTGCCATCGCCATCCTGCTTCTTGTGCCGCCCTGTTGGTTTACATGGGCGACCGCCGTGATGTTGTCTGACTGGATCAGCACCGGCTGGTGTTGAAGCAGGGGGCTAGCCTGAATGGCCCTTAGTTCCAGAATATTTATGTGTAGGGAAGTCTCCTGACTCGACCATAGTCCTTGGAAGTTTCTTCCCTGTGTGACTGCCCCCCAGCCTCGAAGGCTGGCATCCGTGGTCACCAGGACCCAGTCCTGTATGCCGCAACTGCGGCCCTCTAGAAGATGAGCACTCTGCAGCCACCACAACAGCGACACCCTGGCCCTTGGAGACAGGGTTATCAGCCAAAGCATCTGAAGATGCGACCCGGACCACTTGTCCAACAGATCCCACTGGAAGATCCTTGCATGGAACCTGTCAAATGGAATTTCTTCGTAAGAAGCTACCAACTTTCCCAGGACTCGCGTGCATTGATGCACCGACACCTGTATTTGTTTTAGGAGGTCTCTGACTAGAGATGACAACTCCTTGGCCTTCTCCTCCGGGAGAAACACTTTTTCCTGTTCTGTGTCCAGAACCATACCCAGGAACAGTAGACGCGTCGTAGGAACCAGCTGCGACTTTGGAATATTCAGAATCCAGCCGTGCTGTTGTAGCACTTCCCGAGATAGTGCTACTCTGACCAACAACTGCTCCCTGGACCTCGCCTTTATAAGGAGATCGTCCAAGTACGGGATAATTATAACTCCCTTTTTTCGAAGGAGTATCATCATTTCGGCCATTACCTTGGTAAATACCCTTGGTGCCGGGGACAGACCAACGGCAACGTCTGGAATTGGTAATGACAGTCCTGTACCACAATTTTGAGGTACTCCTGGTGAGGATGGTAAATGGGGACATGCAGGTAAGCATCCTTGATGTCCAGTGATACCATGTAATCCCCTTCGACCAGGCTTGCAATCACCGCCCTGAGCGATTCCATTTTGAACTTGAACCTTCGTATATAAGTGTTCAAGGATTTCAATTTTAGAATGGGTCTCACCGAACCGTCTGGTTTCGGTACCACAAATATTGTGGAATAGTAACCCCGGCCTTGTTGAAGGAGGGGTACCTTGATTATCACCTGCTGGAAGTACCGCTTGTGAATTGCCGCCAGCACTACCTCCCCTCGAGGGCAGCAGGCAAGGCTGATTTGAGGTAACGGCGAGGGGGAGTCGCCTCGAACTCCAGCTTGTATCCCTGTGATACTACTTGCAGAAACCAGGGATCCACCTGTGAGCGAGCCCAATGGTCGCTGAAGTTCCCGAGACGCGCCCCCACCGCACCTGGCTCCACCTGTGGAGCCCCAGCGTCATGCGGTGGACTCAGAGGAAGCGGGGGAAGATTTTTGATCCTGGGAACTGGCTGTCTGGTGCAGCTTTTTCCCTCTTCCCTTGTCTCTGTGCAGAAAGGAAGCGCCTTTGACCCGCTTGCTTTTCTGAAGCCGAAAGGACTGTACCTGATAATACGGTGCTTTCTTAGGCTGTGAGGAAACTTGAGGTAATTTTTTTTTTCTTCCCAGCTGTTGCTGTGGATACGAGGTCCAGAGACCATCCCCCAAACAATTCCTTACCCTTATAAGGCAGAATCTTCATGTGCCTTCTAAAGTCAGCATCGCCTGTCCACTGCCGGGTCCCTAATACCCTCCTGGCAGCATGGACATTGCATTAATTCTGGATGCCAGCCGGCAAATATCCCTCTGTGCATCCCTCATATATAAGACAACGTCTTTAATATGCTCTATGGTTAGCAAAATAGTATCCCTGTCCTGACAGGGTAATAGACCACGCTGCAGCAGCCCTATCCATGCTGAGGCAATTGCAGGTCTCAGTATAGTACCTGAGTGTGTGTATATACAGACTTCAGGATAGCCTCCTGCTTTTTATCAGCAGGCTCCTTCAAAGTGGCCGTATCCTAAGACGGCAGTGCCACCTTTTTTGCCAAACGTGTGAGCGCCTTATCCACCCTAGGGGATATCTCCCAACGTGACCTATCCTCTGGCGGGAAAGGGTACGCCATCAGTAACTTTTTAGAAATTACCAGTTTCTTATCGGGGGAACCCACGCTTCTTCACACACTTCATTCACTCATCTGATGGGGGAACAAAACACTGGCTGCTTTTTCTCCCCAAACATAAAACCCCTTTTTTGTGGTACTTGGGTTAATGTCAGAAATGTGTAACACATTTTTCATTGCCGAGATCATGCAACGGATGTTCCTAGTGGATTGTGTATATGTCTCAACCTCGTCGACACTGGAGTCAGACTCCGTGTCGACATCTGTGTCTGCCATCTGAGGTAGCGGGCGTTTTTGAGCCCCTGATGGCCTTTGAGACGCCTGGGCAGGCGCGGACTGAGAAGCCGGCTGTCCCACAGCTGTTACGTCATCCAGCCTTTTATGTAAGGAGTTGACACTGTCGGTTAATACCTTCCACCTATCCATCCACTCTAGTGTCGGCCCCACAGGGGGCGACATCACATTTATCGGCATCTGCTCCGCCTCCACATAAGCCTCCTCATCAACCATGTCGACACAGCCGTACCGACACACTGCACACACACAGGGAATGCTCTGACTGAGGACAGGACCCCACAAAGTCCTTTGGGGAGACAGAGAGAGAGTATGCCAGCACACACCAGAGAGCTATATAATGCAGGGATTCACACTACCCACAGTGATTTTTCCCTTATAGCTGATATAATACACAGATTTGCACCTAAATTTAGTGCCCCCCCTCTCTTTTTAACCCTTTGAGCCTGAAAACTACAGGGGAGAGCCTGGGGAGCTGTCTTCCAGCTGCACTGTGAAGAGAAAATGGCGCCAGTGTGCTGAGGGAGATAGCCCAGCCCCTTTTTCGGCGGACTTCTCCCGCTTTTTTATGGATCTCTGGCAGGGGTATTTTTCACATATATAGCCTCTAGGACTATATATTGTGATTTTTTATGCCAGCCAAGGTGTTAATATTGCTGCTCAGGGCGCCCCCCCCAGCGCCCTGCACCCATCAGTGACCGGAGTGTGAGGTGTGCATGAGGAGCAATGGCGCACAGCTGCAGTGCTGTGCGCTACCTTGTTGAAGACCGAAGTCTTCTGCCGCCGATTTTCAGAACCATCTTCTTGCTTCTGGCTCTGTAAGGGGGACGGCGGCGCGGCTCCGGACGATCGAGGTCGGGCCCTGTGTTCGATCCCTCTGGAGCTAATGGTGTCCAGTAGCCTAAGAAGCCCAAGCTAGCTGCAAGCAGGTAGGTTCGCTTCTTCTCCCCTTAGTCCCTCGTAGCAGTGAGTCTGTTGCCAGCAGATCTCACTGAAAATAAAAAAAACCTTAAATTATACTTTCTTTTCTAGGAGCTCAGGAGAGCCCCTAGTGTGCATCCAGCTCAGCCAGGCACAAGATTCTAACTGAGGTCTGGAGGAGGGTCATAGAGGGAGGAGCCAGTGCACACCAGGTAGTCCTAAAGCTTTCTTTAGTTGTGCCCAGTCTCCTGCGGAGCCGCTATTCCCCATGGTCCTTACGGAGTTCCCAGCATCCACTAGGACGTTAGAGAAATAATGAAGTACATTTTCATAAAATACAGAAGCATGAAGATACTAAAAGGGACATTATGGAAATGCTTGAGTAAACAGAAAAGTATTGAGTCTACTTTTGAAGGATTCTATTGTTGGGGCCTCTCGCACTGTGCGGGGAAGTGAGTTCCAGAGTCGGAGCCGCATGACTAAAAGCTCGACCCCCAGATGAATTACGGTAGATTCTAGGTACTGCTAAAAGTCCTTCATCTACAGATCGCAGTAATCGAGTGGGGCAGTATGGGGTCAGAAGCTGTTTCAGGTACCTTGGGCCTTGGTCATGAAATGCTTTGAAACTCAGTAAGCCAATCTTGAAGATGATTCGCCATCGTACAGGCAGCCAGTGAAGGGAGTAGAGGATGGGTGTTATGTGGCTAGAACGGGGCTGGTTGGTTAATAGCCTGGCAGCTGTGTTTTGCACCAGCTGTAAGCGCTGCAATTCTTTTGCTGGTAGACCATGGTAGAGGGCATTACAGTAGTCTAATCGAGATGATACAAATGCATGTATGACTTTTGGCAGATCATCTGAGGGAATTAAGTGCTTGATTCTGGCTATGTTCCTCAGGTAAAAGAATGAGGATTTGATTGTGGCTGATATCTGATGTTTAAGTGTCAAGCCACCATTCAGGACAACGCCAAGATTCCACACACGATCAGTGGTCTGTAATTCTGAATCCCCGAGTGTAAGTCCGGTTGGTTGGCTATGCTGCAGTCTTGTCCTTTGATGTTGCGGTCGTATCATAAGGACCTCTGTTTTATCCGGGTTCAGTCGCAGCCAACTGGCGCTCATCCACTCCTGTAGTTCAGCTAGACAACCATTTAGGGTTGCTATTGGGTTATCAGTGCCCGGAGCAAAGGTCAAGTACAGTTGTGTATGATCTGCATAGCAGTGGTAGACCAGGCCATGGCGCCTGATTATTTCGCCCAATGGGAGCATGTATACTGCAAAAAGCATGGGGGATAGTATAGAACCTTGTGGGACACCACATGGCAATGGCACTGGTGGTGATGAGTATAATCCAGATGATACTCTCTGTGACCTGCCTGTGAGAAATGATTTGAACCAGCTTAGGACTGTGCCATCCAGACCACAGAAATGTATCAGTCGCTCAATCAGAAGCCCATGGTCCACGGTATCAAATGCTGCCGAGAGATCCAGAAGGATTAATATTGAACAGTCACCTCTGTCTTTTGCCATCAGAAGATCATTTAACACACACACCAGGGCTGTTTTAGTGCTATGTCTTCACCTGAATCCTGATTGAAATGGATCATAAATATCATGGGTTGTCAGGCGGGTTTCCAGTTGATTTGCAACGACTTTCTCAATAACCTTTCCTAGGAAAGGAAGGTTTGATACCGGTCTGTAGTTGGTCATGCAGTCGGGATCTAAATTAGGTTTTTTAAGAAGCGGTCTAACAATTGCTTCCTTTAGGGGTTCAGGAAAAATGCCTGTCTGCAAAGAGCATTGAACAATTTTTGTAAAGACAGGACCAATTATATCCATACAACCTACTAGAAGCTTGGTTGAGGCTGGGTCCAGATCACAGGTGGTGGGACGCAAAATCCGAGCAATTTCAGCAGTGTCCTTTACATCCACTGGATCAAAGCTGGTCCATGAAGGCAGGTAGCTTATATTGGCAGGCTTTGTAGCTTGGCACTCCTTTGATGGCACTGTGGAGATTCCAGCCCGGATGGTGGATATTTTATCTGCAAAGTTTGCAAACTTGTTGCATCTTGCCTGGGAGAGGGTCTCATCAGTCTGCAGGCATGCTGGCTTGCAAAGCATCTCCACTGTGTGGAAAAGTTGAGCTGGCCTATTGTTTGCTGCTGTGATCTCATTTGACAGGAACTGTGCTTTCTTACGAGTAATTGTCGATTGATATTCTTTGTTATGCTTTATTAGTTTTATTTTGTCATCCACTAGGTTAGTCTTCCTCCATCGTCTTTCCAGTCTACGCCCCCTTTTCTTGAGCTCACTAACACTGTTGTCGAACCATGGAGCTTGATGTTGTGGTTTACGAGGTCTTAAACGCACAGGGGCGATAATATCAATTGCAGCCATAACATCCCTATTATAATAACGGACTAGGGAACAGGGATCTTCACAGGCACCCAGTATAGCAGAGAGATCAAGATTTGCTGCAAGAGCCTGGGGAGTCATACCCCTCCTTGGACGATACCTGGTCAACTCCACGGGCAGAGATCTTATTTGAGGGGTTGCAACTGAGAACCAGAGGGAGTAGTAGTGGTCTGACCAGATGACTGGGTTTATTTTTAGGTCAGTGACTTCTAATCCAATCTGAAAGACAAGGTCGAGAGTGTGACCACTTTTATGTGTGGCAGAGGGAATGACCTGTGTGAAGCCCAGACCATTCATTGTGCACAGGAGGTCTTGGCCAAGGCGTGAGAGCTCATCATCCACCCATGCATTGATATCCCAGAGGATGAGCCATCTTTGATGTTCCAGAACCAGGCCAGCAACAGTGTCTGCAATTTCTTGTAGAAATATCTTTCCATCTCCAGGTGGCCGGTAAATGAGAAGTACTCTGAAACCTAATCCTGTCGAACTCCGGGCAGCAATGCACTCAAATGAGCGAGTAGTTTCAATAGGGTGGACCCTAAGTTTAAGTTCTGTTTTGAAGCAGATAGCCACCCCGCCACCCCTGCGGTCCAGTCTTTACCTACCGGTAAATCTTTTTCTCCTAGTCCGTAGAGGATGCTGGGCGCCCGTCCCAGTGCGGACATATTTCTGCAAGACTTGTATATAGTTATTGCTTACATAAGGGTTATGTTACAGTTAAGATCAGTCTTTGGCTGATGCTGTTTTGTTTCATACTGTTAACTGGTTGCGTATATTCCAGGTTATATGGTGTGGGCTGGTATGAATCTTCCCCTTAGATTAACAAAAATCCTTTCCTCGTACTGTCCGTCTCCTCTGGGCACAGTTTCTCTAACTGAGGTCTGGAGGAGGGGCATAGACGGAGGAGTCAGTGCACACCCATTCTAAAGTTCTTTGTAGTGCCCATGTCTCCTGCGGAGCCCGTCTATACCCCATGGTCCTTACGGAGTACCCAGCATCCTCTACGGACTAGGAGAAAAAGATTTACCAGTAGGTTTAAAATCTTATTTTTATTTATATAGCGCTCTTTCTCCAACAGGACTCAAGGCTTTTGAACTGTTTTTGGTGTAATTTTTTTCCGTAACATGACCAGGAAATTTAGGAACCCCAATTAGTGTACCGCGTGGCTCACACTGCGGGCAAGGTGCCTCACTCCAGTACCGCTGCGCTCAGCACAGGTTACTATTCCCAATGGTAGTCCACGCGGATGGTAAAGCATGAAAAAGTAAAAAATCTTTTCTTTTTTTTAAGTCATGTCGACCATTTTTTTTTGTGTCGACCATTTGTCCATGTCGACCAATGGAGTGTCAACCTTAACATTGTCAACCATCTGAACGGATACCCTTTCACACGGCATGGCCCTGGCTGCCGGAAATATCCACTGAAAGGCCCGGCTGCCATGCCGACGCCCGTGCCGCCTTTGTAGGCAGAGAACCGTGTGGGTGAAGGCGAGCTTTCACACACACCGCTTTTTTTAGCCGCCGCCGCTGCGCACAGCAATACACATGGCTCTATGGCGCGGTGCGTGAAAGCCCCTGCCGGACACAGTTTGTCTGGCTTTTTGCCATCCGGGTAATATGAAACAGCCCTGACACCACCGCACAGATCCCATCATACCACTGACAACAATGAGGAGGCACGGCAGAGAGGGCGGGAGGGCCCCCCAAGTGCTCCCGCCCCCCCAAGTGCACGGTACAATACCCGCCCTACCGCTGCGGATTTCACCACAAAACAATGTTTAAAACGGAAAAAACACGGTGACGCGATCTCCCGAGACACCGCGCAGCCTCTGACGCGTTCTCGCGGGACTTGGGGGCGGGAAGGAGCCGGATTGATACGCTCGCGAGATGCACTACACCATGTGACCGGAGACTGCAGCTCTCGCGATATTTTCTTACTCGCGGAGAATCATCCCGAAGGGTCGGATGGCGGCTGCTATCATGTTGGTGAGTTTGGGCGGGGAGAGGGAAGCGCTGTACCGGGGGCATCGTCCATCACGGGGGTCAATACCGGGCACTGTCTGTGTGGGTGGGGTGTGATAACGGGGAGAGGGGTCGGTGGGGGGAGGAGAGGTGGAGGAGGAGGAGAGTGATACCGGGGAGATGGGGGGGGAGTGATACTGGGGAGAGGGGTGGGTGTGAGGGCAGATGGGGATATGATGAGGTAGATGTGGAGGGAGTGATACTGGGGAGAGGGGTGGGTGTGAGGGCAGATGGGGATATGATGAGGTAGATGTGGGGGCAGTGATACCGGGGAGAGGGGTCAGTGTGAGGGGAGATGGGGATATAATGAGGTAGATGTGGGGGCAGTGATACCGGGGAGATGGGGATATAATGAGGTAGATGTGGGGGCAGTGATACCGGGGAGAGGGGTGGGTGTGAGGGCAGATGGGGATATGATGAGGTAGATGTGGGGGCAGTGATACCGGGGAGAGGGGTCAGTGTGAGGGGAGATGGGGATATAATGAGGTAGATGTGGGGGCAGTGATACCGGGGAGAGGGGTGGGTGTGAGGGCAGATGGGGATATGATGAGGTAGATGTGGGGGCAGTGATACCGGGGAGAGGGGTCAGTGTGAGGGGAGATGGGGATATGATGAGGTAGATGTGGGGTCGGTGTGAGGGGAGATGGGGATATGATGAGGTAGATGTGGGGGCAGTGATACCGGGGAGAGGGGTGGGTGTGAGGGCAGATGGGGATATGATGAGGTAGATGTGGAGGGAGTGATACCGGGGAGAGGGGTGGGTGTGAGGGCAGATGGGGATATAATGAGGTAGATGTGGGGGCAGTGATACCGGGGAGAGGGGTCGGTGTGAGGGGAGATGGGGATATGATGAGGTAGATGTGGGGGCAGTGATACCGGGGAGAGGGGTCAGTGTGAGGGCAGATGGGGATATGATGAGGTAGATGTGGAGGGAGTGATACCGGGGAGAGGGGTGGGTGTGAGGGCAGATGGGGATATAATGAGGTAGATGTGGGGGCAGTGATACCGGGGAGAGGGGTGGGTGTGAGGGCAGATGGGGATATAATGAGGTAGATGTGGGGGCAGTGATACCGGGGAGAGGGGTGGGTGTGAGGGCAGATGGGGATATAATGAGGTAGATGTGGGGGCAGTGATACCGGGGAGAGGGGTCGGTGTGAGGGGAGATGGGGATATGATGAGGTAGATGTGGGGGCAGTGATACCGGGGAGAGGGGTCGGTGTGAGGGCAGATGGGGATATGATGAGGTAGATGTGGAGGGAGTGATACCGGGGAGAGGGGTGGGTGTGAGGGGAGATGGGGATATAATGAGGTAGATGTGGGGGCAGTGATACCGGGGAGAGGGGTGGGTGTGAGGGGAGATGGGGATATAATGAGGTAGATGTGGGGGCAGTGATACCGGGGAGAGGGGTGGGTGTGAGGGGAGATGGGGTTATAATGAGGTAGATGTGGGAGCAGTGATACCGGGGAGAGGGGTGGGTGTGGGGGGAGATGGGGATATAATGAGGTAGATGTGGGGGCAGTGATACCGGGGAGAGGGGTGGGTGTGAGGGGAGATGGGGGATATGATGAGGTAGATGTGGAGGGAGTGATACCGGGGAGAGGGGTCGGTGTGAGGGGAGATGGGGATATAATGTGTGGGCAGTGATACCGGGGAGAGGGGTGGGTGTGAGGGGAGATGGGGATATAATGAGGTAGATGTGGGGGCAGTGATACCGGGGAGAGGGGTCAGTGTGAGGGCAGATGGGGATATGATGAGGTAGATGTGGAGGGAGTGATACCGGGGAGAGGGGTGGGTGTGAGGGCAGATGGGGATATAATGAGGTAGATGTGGGGGCAGTGATACCGGGGAGAGGGGTGGGTGTGAGGGCAGATGGGGATATAATGAGGTAGATGTGGGGGCAGTGATACCGGGGAGAGGGGTCGGTGTGAGGGGAGATGGGGATATGATGAGGTAGATGTGGGGGCAGTGATACCGGGGAGAGGGGTCAGTGTGAGGGCAGATGGGGATATGATGAGGTAGAGGTGGAGGGAGTGATACCGGGGAGAGGGGTGGGTGTGAGGGCAGATGGGGATATAATGAGGTAGATGTGGGGGCAGTGATACCGGGGAGAGGGGTGGGTGTGAGGGGAGATGGGGATATGATGAGGTAGATGTGGGGGCAGTGATTCCGGGGAGAGGGGTCGGTGTGAGGGGAGATGGGGGATATGATGAGGTAGATGTGGGTGGAGTGATACCGGGGAGAGGGGTCGGTGTGGGGGGAGATGGGGATATAATGAGGTAGTTGTGGGGTCAGTGTGAGGGGAGATGGGGATATGATGAGGTAGATGTGGGGGGAGTGATACCGGGGAGAGGGTCAGTGTGAGGGGAGAGGGGGATATGATGAGGTAGATGTGGGGGAGTGATACCGGGGAGAGGGGTGGGTGTGAGGGGAGATGGGGGATATGATGAGGTAGATGTGGGGGGGAGATGGGGATATAATGAGGTAGATGTGGGGTCAGTGTGAGGGGAGATGGGGATATGATGAGTTAGATGTGGGGGGAGTGATACCGGGGTGAGGGGTGGGTGTGAGGGGAGATGGGGATATGATGAGTTAGATGTGGGGGGAGTGATACCGGGGAGATGGGGATATAATGAGGTAGATGTGGGGTCAGTGATACCAGGGAGATGGGTCGTGTGGGGGAGTGATACCGGGGCGATGGGGCATATGATGAGGTAGATGTGGGGGGGGGGGGGGGGGTGATACCGGGCAGAGGGGTCGGTGTGAGGGGAGATGGGGATATGATGATTTTAGTTCTGTCCTTCATTAGATCTTTCTGATATTTATCATGGTATCGACACGTCGGCCGCCATATCTTCTCGGTACTCTCTGTGTGTGCCCAGCTAAACACCATAAATAAATGCAACGTTGTTTATGGCAGAGGTTCCCAAACCGTGTGCCGTGGCTCCCTGGGGTGCCTCGGGACACTTGCAGAGGTGCCCTGGGTTGGTGGTCCAGGACCAATTCAAATTATTCATGGTCAATATAATAGGCAAAACCAGTGCTGATGGCTGCCAGTCATAAAATATGTGGCCAAACAGAAGCAAATCTTGTCCCTCACTACACAACTGACCCTAAGGATGACATATAAACTCGATCTACTTAATGTAATATTGCTGTCTAAATTTCTCAATAAGAAATGTTTGGCTTAGGGGTGCCGTGAAAACAATTCTGATATTCTAGGGCGCCGTGATTCAAAAAAGTTTGGAAACCACTGGTTTATGGTAAAATTAAGCGCTCTTAAAGTATTGCTGCAGTTCCTTATAAACAGCTCAGCTTTCTGTCTCCACACCAATATTATATAAAGATGGGTTACACAGCGCTGCACCTTCCGTTCTAAATTCTCTTATAGCGAGATCTACAATATGCAAGCTTTTATCTACACAGTAGCCCCAGTGCAGTAACTGCTTGGTAAGAAACTTCTGTTAAGCTTTTCTAACTCCACATTGATCACAGATGTAATAACGCAATCAGAAATTGGAATATAATTATGTTTTGCTGAAAAATATTTAAAAAAATTTGTATGTGGAATGTTTGTTTCTCCTCCTCAATAAGGTACCAGACTATACATAGTAGTTTATGCCACAAGCAAAAGTTCAAAGTTGGCAGTACTCATAAAAACGTCACATTTCATCCACCTAAAGTTCAGAAGGAAGGCGTCTCTCATACGGAGCACCTCTATTCCCTTTACGGGCAAGCGATTACTGCAAATAGTTTCTGAAAGGGGGGCTCACCAGGTCTCTGGAAGTAACTCGATGCAAAAGAGAGAGAACATAGATCCCACATATAAACTTTGTCTTTGTTGGATACTTTTTGCAGAACTACTTGATACAGTGTGTGGGACAAAGAAAAAAACGTTGTATTTATATGACTATTTCTTTTTCATCCACTAGGGGTCACTGGAGTACTCTTGGGATATGGACGGCCTCCGCAGGAACAGGGCACTGAATATTCAAATTTAGTAACACTCCTCCCCTCCATACTCCCAGAGTACCTCAGTGTTTTTTCTGTGCTCGTCGGAGCAACAGGGCTGGTGTGGCGCTGCCACACTTAGTGAATATTTATTTTATTTTTATTTTTACAACTTAAGACACATCCCTTCCCAGTTTCTACTAAAAACATGGGTCCGGGATTGTGCCGCTGCACGGAGCAGCGCATGGCGTGTCGGTCCTCACAAAGAGCACCCTCACAGCCACACGCAGCTCACTACCTGCTGCTGGACGGAGCTTACAGATAGAAGCCCCGTCACAGCCATGAACTGCTGCAAGAGCTGGACGGAGCTTGCAGGAAGAAGCCCCGTCGCAGCCCTCCCTACAGGACAAGGTATGCTGGGGGGACGGGGCGGTCAGCGCACGCTGCCGCCCCGCTGTGTGGGGTCTGTGTTGTAACCGCCGCCCGCACCCGCCGCTACTCCCGGCCGCCCGCCCCAGCCGCGCTGTCCGGGCTCAGCGCCCGCCGCTGCACAGCCCCGCCGCCAAGAGCTGCTCCACGCCGCTCCGGGCCGCCGCACTCCGTGCACACCTGCTCCGCCTAGCGCCGCCAAGAGCCGCGCCGGCCCGCCGCACTCCGTGCACACCCGCCGGCCACACTTCCACGGCCGCTCTCCTTATATCGCGCTCCCTGCACTTCCTCCGGACAGGACCGGCTGCCCACAGCGCTACACGGAGCACAGGGGGAGGGGGAGAGGTCTGCACACAGGCAGCGCAGCTGCAAGGAGAAAGCATAGGCTGCATGGCTGCCTGCATATTACATAATGCTATGCTGCATGGGGTATAGTGTGCTGCATGGGGTATATTATGCTGCATGGGTTATGTTAATAGGCTGTTAAGCCTATATTAAAGGCAATGTCAGGTACAGGTTATAAAGTCATGTATTGTAACCTGCCCTGTGATTCTAACTGTAAGCATGGAATGTGGGCCTCTTTTAACATGTTTCCTGTGTTTTCCTATGATTCCAGAACATTCCTGTACTACATCTCTACTCCACCGGAGGCGCAGGGGTGTAATGGGGAATTTCCTGTCAGGTTTCATGTAGTACTGGCCACGTGCACTGCGGCTATATATATATATATTTATATTACACACCTTAGTAACGATTTTACGGAGTCGTGGAAGTGTCTGTCTTTGTTTATTGTGTTGTCTGTCTGCTTAATGAGTACGGCACCAGCAAAGGCTAAAATGAAGTTTTACTGCAATGTCTGTACATGAATCTACCACATGTTCAGTATGTTTTGTAGGTTTCCACTCCGGAACCCGGTGTCATTCCTCTGTTACGTGGCCGCCGCTCGACACGAGCGGCTAGATCGGTGTCTCGGATGAGACCGCCAAATCTAACGGAGGAGTCTCAGCCGTTGCAAAGGTCCAACTTCACTTTGGGTAACAGGTATTAATTTAATTGGTCTTATAATTTAACCGTTTCTGCTATGTTGCAGTCTGACAATTCTATGCCAAACCTCACGGCGCTAAATAAGGGTGAGGAGGGCACATTAGACCAGCAGTCAGATAGTGCAGTTTTTGACACATTGATAATCACCAGTGCGTCAGTCTCTGAAGTTTACAGAGACTAAGGAGCCTCTAACATATAAGTCGTATTTACTAAACGACAGATCTCCAATGGGGTTCTTATTTAGGATACCTTAATAAGATGTTAGTAGAAACGCAAACTAACCGAATAACCGGTTCTCTACCTTCTACTTACCCGTTTCCACACAGTGACATCTACATTGGAGAATCCGCAATTGGTGGATTCGTCTGTGTCAAACCTTATAAAGACCCTTCAGACGCAAGATAGATTTGGGTCACTAAGGCGCTCTTTGTATGGGAACAATGACGATCACGTTATACTTATCGTTAATCAAATCTGAGAAGCTGCTGAGTATCTATGTACAGCTTCGGCTGCCGGCGGTTAGCTCGCTTCTCGCTTTTCATCGTCGCTCGTTACAGCACGACAAGTACTCTAGCTGCGTTCTTGGCAAGCGGAGTCAGAGGTCAAAAGACCGGTGGCACAGAAGTTGTTTGGTCCTAAATTGGACAAATGCATTTCTCAGGCCAAGGCGGGGGGGGGGGGGGGGGAGTCTGGTTTCCTGCCATTGCCTCCACCGGTACCAAGACGGTAATACTCTGGTCCGGCGTTCAAAGCCTTCCGACTTCAGTCCTTTCAAGGCTGTGGTAGAGAAACAGCCACGCCTTGTAACGCCAGGGCGCTAAAGTCACCAACAAGCCAGTGGCTTGCGGGCTCCCAGGCCATCTCGGATTTCCAATTGTGGGAGCGCGCCTTCAGACGTTACAATTGCCGGGATTCCAGGCATCCACTGATGGAGGTATCCGCAATTTAGTGTTAAAAGAAAGCTGTCTCCCGCCACTGCGCTTTTTCAAGACAGGCCTGCTTCTGTCGGACGACAAGAAGGCGTTTTGGCAGATTGCCATTCAGTCTCTGCTGGATTCAGCAGTTTTTAATTCCGGCCCTGGTACACCAACAAGGTCAGGGTTATTATTCCCGTCTGTTTGGGGTACCGAAGCCGGAGGGCTCCGTCACAGTCTCAATCAGTAAGTCACTTTCTACTGATTGAAGATGGAATTTCTGCGGTCAGTAATTGCAGATTTGTAGCCACAAGATTGCATGATTGCGCTTGATCTCACGGTTGCGTACTTACGCGTTTCGATTGGTCGCCTCATCAGAGGTTCTTGCGTTTTTCAATACGCCTCAACCATTAACAGGCTCTACCGTTTGGCCTCTCGTCAGCGCCTCGGGTATTCACCAAAGTGATGTCTGGGCTGATAGCCCATCTCAGATCCCTGGCAGTGACAATCGTTCCGTACTTAGACGATCTGCTCATAAAAGCTTCGTCTCCACAGATGCTCCTCCAACTTGCGCTGCTAACGTACACCATGGTTGGAGTGTCAACTTCAAGAAATCGCATCTAATTCCGTCTCAACGACTTCAATTCCTAGGTATGATTCTCGATACGGTAAATCAAGACTTTACCTACTATATCAGAAAGTACAGATTATTCACATCTGGTACAATTAGTGCTCAAGCCACGCACAGTCTCTGTACATTTGTGCATTCGCCTATTAGGAGCAATGGTGGTGGCTTTCGAAGCGCTTCAGTTCGGAAGATTTCACTCGCGTCCATTTCAACAGCATGTGCTCGCACAGTGGTCGGCCTCGCATCTGCAGATTCACCACAGGGTGCGGTTGTCGCCAAGGGCGAGGGTGTCTCTACTCTGGGGCTCAAGGTACACAATACCCGCAGGCGGCGGCTGGAATTGAATAATTCTAACGGCGAACGTGAGTCTCAGAGGTTGGGGAGCTGTGGTTCAACGACAGGTTCTCTGGGCGGATCACGACAGATTGCTGTCTATAAAGGTCCTGGAACTCTGCGCAATTTACAATGCACTACGAGTACACATGCTTCCCTCTCTGACTGTCCAAGTGCAGTCAGACAACGCGACGGCAGTCGCATACATCAACAACCAAGGAGGAACGAGAAGCCGCATGGCAATGCGGGAAGTAGCTCGAATCCTCAATTGGCCAGAATACCACCAGGTGATATTGTCGGCAGGGTTCATTCCGGGAGTGGACAACTGGGAGGCGGATTATCTCACCCGTTGGGATTTTCATCCGGGAGAATGGGCATTAAATCCAGAGGTGTTTCAAATGTTGGTCCACAGGTGGGGTTCCCCTCAGGTGGACCTGATGGCATCTCGCCACAATTACCAAACGCCCCAGTATGTGTCCAGAACGAGAGATCCTAGGGCAGTGGCGGTGGATGCTCTCACAATGCGTGGCCGTACAGCCTCGTGTATCTGGTTCCACCGTTTCCGCTGCTCTCTCGGTTGCTAAAACGGATCAAAAGAGAGTCCGTCACAGTCATACTAGTGGTGCCTCATTGGTCTCGGAGAGCTTGGTTCTCGGATCTCCGCGGTCTATTCTTGGCCGCTCCTACTACGTCCAGACCTGTTCCAACAGGGTCCGTTCTTTTACCCCGATTTAGCGCGGCTGCGTTTGATGGGGTGGCTGTTGAGACCGCCCTCTTAAGAAGAGAGGGCGTTACAGTATCGGTTATACCAACCATGTTACGAGCTAGGAAGCCGGTTACGGCAGCTCATTATTACAGAATTTGGCGTGCCTATATCGGTTGGTGTGCAGCTCGGAAGTTTCCGACATCATCTTTCAAGTTATCCCGTCTTTTGTTATTTCTACGGACGGGGTTAGATGGAGGACTGCGTTTATCTACACCAGTCATTCCCAACCACGGTCCTCAAGGCACACCAACAGTGCAGGTTTTAGTGATATCCAGGCTGCAGCACAGATGGTTAAATCAAAATAACTGAGGTACTAATTAAGTCACCTGTGCTGAAGCCTGGATATCACTAAAACCTGCACTGTTGGTGTGCCTTGAGGACCGTGGTTGGGAATGCCTGATCTACACTAACGGTGCAGGTATCTGCGTTGTCAATTTATTTTCAAAGACGATTGGCTCTTTTGCCGTCGGTACACTCTTTTCTACAAGGTGTCCTCAGAGTACAGCCTCCATTCATTCCACCTGCGGCGCCATGGGACTTGAATCTGGTTTTAGATTTCTTACAGTCTTCATATTTTGAACCCTTACAGCAAGTGGATATAAAGTTTCTCACTTGGAAAACAATTTTTCTTCTAGCCTTGGCTTCGGCAAGGCGTGTTTCAGATTTGGGTTCCTTGTCATGCAAGCCACCGTATTTGGTGTTTCATGATGACGGAGCGGAACTTCGGACGAATCCCGCTTTCTTACCACAGGTAGTGTCATCTTTTCACATCAATCAACCAATAGTAGTACCTGTGTTAACAGCACATTCTGGAACTCTGGATGTGGTACGCGCATTACGCGTTTATGTATCCCGAACGTCTACAGCCTGATACGTTGTTTGTCCTCTATGATGCTGCCAAGATGGGTTGGCCAGCTTTTAAGCAGACCTTATCCAGATGGATAACACTGACTATACGTCAGGCGTACATTTAATGCTGGGTTACAGCCGCATACATCAGTAACAGCTCATTCCACGCGTTCTGTGGGAACTTCATGGGCAGCTGGTCGTGGAGCTTCTACGACGCAGTTTTGCCGTGCGGCTACATGGTCTTCAGTGCACACGTTTGTGCGCTTTTACAAGTTTGATACATTTTGCGGCATCAGCATCTAGCTTTGGCCGCCTAGTGTTACAGGTGTCAAACAGCTCTCCCGCCCACGGGGGAAGCTTTGGTACGTCCCAAGAGTACTCCAGTGACCCCTAGTGGATGAAAAAGAAAATAGGATTTTGGTACTTACCAGGTAAATCCTTTTCTTTGAATCCATAGGGGGCACTGGACGCCCACCCAGAGCAGTTTTACCTGGTTTGTAGTAAGTTCAGGGGATCTTATGGTAACAATCGGTTATGGTGTCAACTGTTTAGTTGTCCGTTACGTTGTGTCAACTTTATGGTTGTCCGTTATGTTATAGGTAATTCTATAGGTAATTCTCCATTGTCAACTCGGCTCAGTAAAAAAACACTGAGGTACTCTGGGAGTATGGAGGGGAGGAGTGTTACTGAATTTGAATATTCAGTGCCCTGTTCCTGCGGAGGCCGTCCACATCCCAAGAGTACTCCAGTGCCCCCTATGGATTCAAAGAAAAGGATTTACCTGGTAAGTACCAAAATCCTATTTTTTGTGAGCTGGACATAATTGTATTCCATTTTCTAAACGAGATATTACATCTGTGATGTGCAGTTATAAGCGCTTGACAGAAATGGTAACAATCAGTAATTTCATTGGTGGCTGTTGTGGAGGTAAAAGCTTTGCAGGTTGGGGATATTTTCAGGAAGTGAATTCTGAGCAGAAGGTGCATCGCTGTGTAACGCTATGGGCGAGATTCATATCTTCTTGACGCCGACAGCCACTAGATGGCGCCGAACAGAGAGATTCAAATGTAGCTCCGTTCGGGCGCGATCGGCTGCTGGTGTCTATATTTCAGCTCACACCAGCCGGGTTTGGCGAGCTGAAATGTGTGAAAAATGGCACTCTTCCTGATCGCGCCCATTAGTTTAGTTGGGTTTACGCAGCTAAACCCCACACTAATGGGCGCGATAGAGGGCATCAAATTATTATCTACCCCTACGATCACTTTAGATGGGAGATCGGGGGGGATAACTTTTGAATTTCCCCCTAAGTTTTATATTATATAAATTTGACATTGTGTCAACATCATCTTTGTACTGTGTGTGTGTGCGCGCGATGTTTGCTTGCGGTCAGTGTGCCCACCGGGCTGCACATCCAGCTGTGTGTAGCCATTATATTGGCAGCGCTGGGATGTAATACTGGGATCCAGTTAATTTGCCGGCTATCTGATTCCGATCAGTATACAGATGCCAGACTCCTGGTGAACAGGAGCTATTGCACCCATAGAGTGGGAATAGAACCCGTGGCGATCCCGCAAGAGGTCTCTCAGCGCTAGCCCCGCTGCCGGCATACTTTGGGACGGGATTCCGTTGTCTGTATACTGACGCCCAGTAAATCATACTGCTGTCCTTGTAGGTGTATACTTACATGATTGTACCTGCGCTGCCCTACTAGTGTCTGATTGTATAGGGTTCCTCCTGTCACATCTGTACAATGATAAGCTGGGTATACACTAGACCATATGTTGTCCGGTCCAGCGGCTCAGAGCGACATATCGGGCACATCGTCTAGTGTGCACCCGCTGTGTCACTGACTATGTGCGCTCCCGCTCGTTGTCCGCCATATCCTCCGTCTGTGCTATATGCAGGAAGACATCGCTAGGGTGGGCCATGCTGCCGAATGCTCCCCTACCGGGTACACGTCTCTAAGTGTGTACTCAGCTTTAGTGTGTAATAACGTACAATGACAAGGCCAGACGGCAGCTGGCCATGTTATCACTGACTCCCCAGCCTGTAATAGTGAGTACAGAGAACGTATAGGTAGTTTTCATGCTGTTAATGTGATTTTATTTATTTTTTTATTGCAGGGAGTTGACTCCATTAAACTGGAAAATGGACAGAGCACCTCATCTAAACTGGGACTCCCACCGCTTACCCTGGAGCAACAGGAGGCCCTGCAAAAGGTGAGTACTCCAGTGTCTGAGTGTATGCTCTTGTGTCGTGCCCGGCCACTGGCTCTGCTGTTCCGCACGGCTGTCATCTGTTGTGCCTTGTTAGGCTGTAGCTGTACATAATGAATGTAATTTCTGTGTTGTAGAGCTTTTCACTTTACTACGCTGTGATCCATCGTATTATAGCAGATTGTACCTCCTCCTAAATGTCTTGTAGTCCTTATACCGAATATAGCGCGGCACTGTTACCCTGCTGCATTATGGTGGAAATATAGCAGGTGTCCGCTTCTCTGAAACCCAACATAGACACTGACCAGTATAAAAAGAGAAAGGGCTTAGCCCAAACTACAGAACCAGTCAGCCTGGCATAGAACAGCAGTCCTCAGTTTGAGAGATGCAGGTTGTCTATAATGTGGTTGCATTGGTCTCCCAAAATCCCCACATCCACCAGTTTCTCTTCCCCCAATGTAGCTGTAGTGGGATATCTGTGCTGGGCAGGAAGAGCGGAACCCTGTATTCCTTGGGAGGATCAATTGGGAAGTGGGCTGTAAAGACGTCATATGCCTTCCCCATGTGTGAGCACGGCAGACTGTATGGCTGCAGCTAGATGAGGGCAGTTAGGGTCGGACACCCCCGGAAGTATATTTGATGCAGTTTTTAAATAATAAAACGATAGTGTCTTGTAACCGCGTCTGTAGTGTAACCAATAACAGCTTGGTGTAAGATAGACGGACAGGCTGCCAGGGTTTATTTAGGTCCAGGTTCCATTCCTGTACAGCTGAGCAGTATTAGTAAATGCTTTATTTCCACCATAAGGCAGCGGAGTAATGTTCAGCAAATCCCAGACGTTATCTGAGCGTGGAAGACTGAAGAGAGGAATATTACAGTCCAGTCACTGTTCCATTATATGTCTGAGGTGATGGCGGATAATAAGACTGAACAGTAAAAGAGTGCCAGCCAGTGGGGTTACAGGAACATAATCCGCTATCTGAATGGTCTCTGCATTGTATATTTGTTATTCCATTGTATGGTGATCAGCTTGTTATCCCAGCTCTGGATACTGATATCTAGACATTAGTATAGAGGCAGATTAGGGGCACATGAAAGGGCTAGTATCATCCACAATGATTTTTATGTATTGTGTGAAGGTGAAGCTTTCTATTTTACGGTATCATTTCCTGATGTCATACATTGTAATTGTGCGGCAGTACCTTTATTTAGCTGTAGATGTCGCTCTTTCACCTGCTGGGACTGCTAAGGCTGGATACACACTTGCCGTTTTATTGTTCGTACAGCCAACGCGATATCTGCCGGACCATTGGCTCGCGTACAGCAGATGTCTGTGAATGATGTCGTTCAGACTTATCACGTTGGCTGTGCAGACGGTAGATACCGATATATCTTGCAGGTATATAGTCACATCGGCCTGTGTGTAAGGGCATCCTGCTGACCAACCCAAATATTAACCGTAGGAACCGCAATGACGTCATTACAGGTCCCTGAGGCCACGCACGTCGGGCGGCGGATTGCTAATGGGCCCTACACGTTGATCGATCTGCCGCCGAGCTGCCCGACGGCGGATACGGGCGACCTGGGGGGGGAGTGAGTGACGTTTCTTCACTCCACCCGGCTCCATAGCAGCGCAGGCAAATATGGACGAGATCGTCCATATTGCCCTGCATGCACAGGCAACGGGGCACCAGCGATGAACGAGCGCGGGGCCGCGCATCCTTCATCGCTGGAGCCTCCACACTCAAAGATATGAACGGTATCTCGTCCATTGAGATCGTTCATATCTTTGACGATTATCACCCAGTGTGTAGGGCCTATTAGTGTGTGTGCGCAATTTCTTTGTGCAGAACATTTTGGAAATCGGATCGGGCTACTTAGCTGGCCAGGTGGCGATCCATCTTCAGGTGTGTACCCAGCCTAGGTCTATGCATACGGTCTGCTGGTTCCACAATAAACCATATTCTATCTGGTGAGGGTATCGCTACATGTATATCCACAGTGGGGACTTCATTTGTTTTTTTACTTTCAGATCTGTTTGCTTAATGGAATTAACGAGGTGATTGTACAATAGAAAAAAACTTATAAATAAAAATCATTCCTCCCATCTTAACCAAAATACACAGTGTTGACTCTCAGACATAGCTGTAAGAAGTAGTTGACCATAGAATGAAGATATAAAAATGTTTAATTTTGGTTAGGTTGAAATAGAGTATTTATTGCTGGTCAGAAGAATGATTTCACAACACATTAACATCCCAGCCAAAACTAAACCCAGCATAATACTTACACCATATGTCTGCTAAGCATGTGTCCCATCCAGGTGACGGCACCGAGTTGCGATGGTGGTAGCCGTACGTGTGCCATTACTGTTTCCACACATAAACTGCAGATTCCAACCGCGTGGCCAGATTGAGACCCTAGTACAAATATTGCGGTTTTACCCTGAAATGATCTTCTATTGAAAAATATTCTCTATTATTATTTAGCAATTGTTTCTGTAGTCTTGAAATCCGGGAAAGCGTTAATTTCTGTGTGCGCAGATTAGCCTCCCACCCCCCCACTAAACGCTGCAACGGTACTTTTTTAGCCAGTAATGAGACCACTTAGGCCTCCAGTGTTCAGTGATGTATTTGCAGTGACTAGGGTCAGAACACCTATGTTCATTATTAAATACTGGAGACAGACAAGCGGGTGAGTGGGTGGGGCTAGGTCAGCACGTAGCCAATCACAGCCTGTAATCAGCAACTAGAACATGGAAAAGTGATCTGAGGAATATGGCATCACAGCGTCCTTACGTCTGTCTTGTTGGCTCGGGGTGGGAGAGTAATGCCCGTCACACTTATAATGGGTAACCTCGGCAGGGTGCTACGTTATAAACCTGTTAATATGAAAGTGATGAGTGCCAGGGTTGTAATGTATAGGCTGCATAGTTTGTTCTCAGATATGTACTTTACAGCAGCGGTTCTAGATTCGCGTCCTCACGTACCACCAACAGGCCATGGTTTGCGGCTGTCTCTAGTCATGCATGAGAGAGTTACTCTGTGTTGTTGGGTCAGTAATTACCCCACAGACAGGAATGCTGAAAACATGACCTGCTGGGAAACTTGAGGGTGGATGTTGAGAACCACTGGCTTAAAGCTTATCCTAGATGTTAGAGGTTCCTGGTGTACAAGGGGAGGTATGTATCCTATACTGTGCAGTCTGTGTTTCTATGACTTTGCTGTGTTGGCGTCTGCCTCAGAGATCCATTTCAGAAGCATGATTAGTTCATTGTAGCCGCTAAACAAGCGTCAGAACCTTCTGGGATTCTCCCGCTTCTATTTTATAGAGCTCACCCCACTGCTGGAGCAACGCCGTGAGTGGGAAAGGTGACCAGGCTTGGAGGAGGCTGCCCCTCCTCACCCAAGTGGTAGAGAGGTAAGGTGGGGGTGCCCCGTATAGAGCAGAGCGGCCCTCCGCTGCATGGAGAAGTGCCGTCATGGGCCGCCGCGTATTCTGCCTGATGCGGAACCTAAAGGCTAGAGGTCCGGCTGGGGTGCGTCTCAGTTCTGCTTGGTGGCCTCTCTGTATCTTCTACACTTTCCTAGAATGACGGCATCTGCTGGGCTCGTGTTAATGTCCTTCTCATGCGCATCTTATGGCTTTTCCGTAGGCTAAGAAGTACGCAATGGAGCAGAGTATCAAGAGTGTCTTAGTGAAGCAAACTATTGCACATCAGCATCAGCAGCTCACCAACCTCCAGGTAAGAGCCGCCTCTCCGGGGCCCCTACATACGCCAGGGCCAGCCCTCGTCTTCCAGACACCACTCGCTGGTTGTGACCCGGGCAGGAAAAGGGTCTTACACATGTCTTTTATTTTCCTTCCTCTTCCTTCTGTGGCTTTAAATGTTTTCCTATAATGTGGTTTATTTTTTTGTTTTTTTTTTTAACAAAAGCTTTCACCGTTCAGAACGTTTTTGGCATTAGACTAATCCGAGAGAAGCACTGTTTCCCTCCGCTCAATGTAAATCAGGATGACCCCTCCCTACCCCCGCCAGCTAAGGGGGTGACTGCCATTTCCACTGTAAATCTAGAGCATTGTACATGAATTGTTCCCTCCTATGGCGCAATGTCCCCCGATCTCCTGTGTAACGCAGGGATCCATGACATGAATTCCCCATCACTGCCCCTATCTCCCTTTATTTCTGCAGGTTCTCTGTTACTTCTGTCTACTTGAATCTAGAGCAGAGAACGTATGACACAGAAAGTGGCAGCGGACTGAACTCTGTCTTTACTGTCTTTCAGATGGCAGCAGTGACAATGAGCTTTGGAGACCCTCTCTCACCTTTACAATCGGTCAATAGAAATATTCATTTCTTCTGGGGCACCATTCCTGTGTGGGGGGCGGGCTGTTTACCTCTACCTGTTCTTGTTTTTCCCAGGGCCTGCGGAGGGAGGGGGTAGCCGTTGGTCCTTCAAGGGGGCGATTTTTGAACAATGACCACAGACACACTAGTTCTATACTACCTCTCGTCATTTCACCTTCCTGTACTAGATAGCATAGACTGTACAGCGCTAGCTTCATGTCAGATAGGAGTAAGGTAAGGGGTAATGTGTGTGTGATCACACAGCTGAGGCTCCTGTACTAGATAGCATAGACTGTACAGCGCTAGCTTCATGTCAGAGAGAGGTAAGGGGTAATGTGTGTGTGTGATCACACAGCTGAGGCTCCTGTACTAGATAGCATAGACCAGTGGTTCCCAAACTGTGTGCCGTGGCACCCTGGGGTGCCGCGAGGCACTTGCAGGGGTGCCTCAGGTTGGTTGTCAAGGACCAATTCAAACTATTTATTGTCAATTTAATAGGCAAAACCAGTGCTGGTGGCTGCCAATTAAATAATATGTGGACATACAGAAGCAAATCTTGTCCCTCACCACACAACTGACCCTAAGGATGACATATAAAAATAATTTACTTAATCTAATATTTTTTTCTAAATTTCTCAATAAGAAACTTGTGGCCTAGGGGTGCCGTGAAAAAAAAATCTGACACTCCAGGGTGCCGTGACTCACAAAAGTTTGGGAACCACTGGCATAGACTGTACAGCGCTAGCTTCATGTCAGAGAGGAGTAAGGTAAGGGGTAATGTGTGTGTGTGTGATCACACAGCTGAGACTCCTGTACTAGATAGCATAGACTGTACAGCGCTAGCTTCATGTCAGAGAGGAGTAAGGTAAGGGGTAATGTGTGTGTGTGATCACACAGCTGAGGCTCCTGTACTAGATAGCATAGACTGTACAGCGCTAGCTTCATGTCAGAGAGGGGTAAGGTAAGGGGTAATGTGTGTGTGATCACACAGCTGAGGCTCCTGTACTAGATAGCATAGACTGTACAGCGCTAGCTTCATGTCAGAGAGGGGTAAGGTAAGGGGTAATGTGTGTGATTACACAGCTGAGGCTCCTGTACTAGATAGCATAGACTGTACAGCGCTAGCTTCATGTCAGAGAGGAGTAAGGTAAGGGGTAATGTGTGTGTGTGATCACACAGCTGAGGCTCCTGTACTAGGTAGCATAGACTGTACAGCGCTAGCTTCATGTCAGAGAGGAGTAAGTTAAGGGGTAGTGTGTGTGTGTGTGATCACACAGCTGAGGCTCCTGTACTAGATAGCATAGACTGTACAGCGCTAGCTTCATGTCAGAGAGGGGTAAGGTAAGGGGTAATGTGTGTGACTGTGTGATCACACAGCTGAAGCTCCTGTACTAGATAGCATAGACTGTACAGCGCTAGCTTCATGTCAGAGAGGAGTAAGGTAAGGGGTAATGTGTGTGTGTGTGTGATCACACAGCTGAGGCTCCTGTACTAGATAGCATAGACTGTACAGTGCTAGCTTCATGTCAGAGAGGAGTAAGGTAAGGGGGGTAATGTGTGTGACTGTGTGATCACACAGCTGAGGCTCCTGTACTAGATAGCATAGACTGTACAGCGCTAGCTTCATGTCAGAGAGGAGTAAGGTAAGGGGTAATGTGTGTGTGTGTGATCACACAGCTGAGGCTCCTGTACTAGATAGCATAGACTGTACAGTGCTAGCTTCATGTCAGAGAGGAGTACGGTAAGGGGTAATGTGTGTGTGTGATCACACAGCTGAGGCTCCTGTACTAGATAGCATAGACTGTACAGCGCTAGCTTCATGTCAGAGAGGAGTAAGGTAAGGGGTAATGTGTGTGTGATCACACAGCTGAGGCTCCTGTACTAGGTAGCATAGACTGTACAGCGCTAGCTTCATGTCAGAGAGGAGTAAGTTAAGGGGTAGTGTGTGTGTGTGTGATCACACAGCTGAGGCTCCTGTACTAGATAGCATAGACTGTACAGCGCTAGCTTCATGTCAGAGAGGGGTAAGCTAAGGGGTAATGTGTGTGTGTGTGTGATCACACAGCTGAGGCTCCTGTACTAGATAGCATAGACTGTACAGCGCTAGCTTCATGTCAGAGAGGAGTAAGGTAAGGGGTAATGTGTGTGACTGTGTGATCACACAGCTGAGGCTCCTGTACTAGATAGCATAGACTGTACAGCGCTAGCTTCATGTCAGAGAGGAGTAAGTTAAGGGGTAGTGTGTGTGTGTGACTGTGTGATCACACAGCTTAAGCTCCTGTACTAGATAGCATAGACTGTACAGCGCTAGCTTCATGTCAGAGAGGGGTAAGGTAAGGGGTAATGTGTGTGTGTGTGTGATCACACAGCTGAGGCTCCTGTACTAGATAGCATAGACTGTACAGCACTAGCTTCATGTCAGAGAGGAGTAAGGTAAGGGGTAATGTGTGTGTGATCACACAGCTGAGGCTCCTGTACTAGATAGCATAGACTGTACAGCGCTAGCTTCATGTCAGAGATGGGTAAGGTAAGGGGTAATGTGTGTGATCACACAGCTGAGGCTCCTGTTACTAGATAGCATAGACTGTACAGCGCTAGCTTCATGTCAGAGAGGGGTAAGGTAAGGGGTAATGTGTGTGTGATCACACAGCTGAGGCTCCTGTACTAGATAGCATAGACTGTACAGCCCTAGCTTCATGTCAGAGAGGAGTAAGGTAAGGGGTAATGTGTGTGATCACACAGCTGATGCTCCTGTACTAGATAGCATAGACTGTACAGTGCTAGCTTCATGTCAGAGAGGGGTAAGGTAAGGGGTAATGTGTGTGATCACACAGCTGAGGCTCCTGTACTAGATAGCATAGACTGTACAGCGCTAGCTTCAAGTCAGAGAGGGGTAAGGTAAGGGGTAATGTGTGTGACTGTGTGATCACACAGCTGAAGCTCCTGTACTAGGTAGCATAGACTGTACAGTGCTAGCTTCATGTCAGAGAGGAGTAAGGTAAGGGGTAATGTGTGTGATCACACAGCTGAGGCTCCTGTACTAGATAGCATAGACTGTACAGCGCTAGCTTCATGTCAGAGAGGGGTAAGGTAAAGGGTAATGTGTGTGTGATCACACATCTGAGGCTCCTGTACTAGATAGCATAGACTGTACAGCGCTAGCTTCATGTCAGAGAGGAGTAAGGTAAGGGGTAATGTGTGTGTGATTACACAGCTGAGGCTCCTGTACTAGATAGCATAGACTGTACAGCACTAGCTTCATGTCAGAGAGCGGTAAGGTAAGGGGTAATGTGTGTGTGATCACACAGCTGAGGCTCCTGTACTAGATAGCATAGACTGTACAGCGCTAGCTTCATGTCAGAGAGGGGTAAGGTAAGGGGTAATGTGTGTGAGATCACACAGCTGAGGCTCCTGTACTAGATAGCATAGACTGTACAGCGCTAGCTTCATGTCAGAGAGGGGTAAGGTAAGGGGTAATGTGTGTGATCACACAGCTGAGGCTCCTGTACTAGATAGCATAGACTGTACAGCGCTAGCTTCATGTCAGAGAGGGGTAAGGTAAGGGGTAATGTGTGTGTGTGTGTGATCACACAGCTGAGGCTCCTGTACTAGATAGCATAGACTGTACAGCGCTAGCTTCATGTCAGAGAGGAGTAAGGTAAGGGGTAATGTGTGTGATCACACAGCTGAGGCTCCTGTACTAAATAGCATAGACTGTACAGCGCTAGCTTCATGTCAGAGAGGAGTAAGGTAAGGGGTAATGTGTGTGATCACACAGCTGAGGCTCCTGTACTAGATAGCATAGACTGTACAGCGCTAGCTTCATGTCAGAGAGGAGTAAGGTAAGGGGTAATGTGTGTGATCACACAGCTGAGGCTCCTGTACTAGATAGCATAGACTGTACAGCGCTAGCTTCATGTCAGAGAGGAGTAAGGTAAGGGGTAATGTGTGTGATCACACAGCTGAGGCTCCTGTACTAGATAGCATAGACTGTACAGTGCTAGCTTCATGTCAGAGAGGAGTAAGGTAAGGGGTAATGTGTGTGTGATCACACAGCTGAGGCTCCTGTACTAGGTAGCATAGACTGTACAGTGCTAGCTTCATGTCAGAGAGGGGTAAGGTAAAGGGTAATGTGTGTGTGATCACACAGCTGAGGCTCCTGTACTAGATAGCATAGACTGTACAGCGCTAGCTTCATGTCAGAGAGGAGTAAGGTAAGGGGTAATGTGTGTGACTGTGTGATCACACAGCTGAGGCTCCTGTACTAGATAGCATAGACTGTACAGCGCTAGCTTCATGTCAGAGAGGGGTAAGCTAAGGGGTAATGTGTGTGTGTGTGATCACACAGCTGAGGCTCCTGTACTAGATAGCATAGACTGTACAGCACTAGCTTCATGTCAGAGAGGAGTAAGGTAAGGGGTAATGTGTGTGATCACACAGCTGAGGCTCCTGTGCTAGATAACATAGACTGTACAGCGCTAGCTTCATGTCAGAGAGGGGTAAGGTAAGGGGTAATGTGTGTGAGATCACACAGCTGAGGCTCCTGTACTAGATAGCATAGACTGTACAGCGCTAGCTTCATGTCAGAGAGGAGTAAGGTAAGGGGTAATGTGTGTGACTGTGTGATCACACAGCTGAGGCTCCTGTACTAGATAGCATAGACTGTACAGCGCTAGCTTCATGTCAGAGAGGAGTAAGTTAAGGGGTAGTGTGTGTGTGTGACTGTGTGATCACACAGCTTAAGCTCCTGTACTAGATAGCATAGACTGTACAGCGCTAGCTTCATGTCAGAGAGGGGTAAGGTAAGGGGTAATGTGTGTGTGTGATCACACAGCTGAGGCTCCTGTACTAGATAGCATAGACTGTACAGCACTAGCTTCATGTCAGAGAGGAGTAAGGTAAGGGGTAATGTGTGTGTGATCACACAGCTGAGGCTCCTGTACTAGGTATCATAGACTGTACAGCGCTAGCTTCATGTCAGAGATGGGTAAGGTAAGGGGTAATGTGTGTGATCACACAGCTGAGGCTCCTGTTACTAGATAGCATAGACTGTACAGCGCTAGCTTCATGTCAGAGAGGGGTAAGGTAAGGGGTAATGTGTGTGTGTGTGATCACACAGCTGAGGCTCCTGTACTAGATAGCATAGACTGTACAGCCCTAGCTTCATGTCAGAGAGGAGTAAGGTAAGGGGTAATGTGTGTGATCACACAGCTGATGCTCCTGTACTAGATAGCATAGACTGTACAGTGCTAGCTTCATGTCAGAGAGGGGTAAGGTAAGGGGTAATGTGTGTGATCACACAGCTGAGGCTCCTGTACTAGATAGCATAGACTGTACAGCGCTAGCTTCAAGTCAGAGAGGGGTAAGGTAAGGGGTAATGTGTGTGACTGTGTGATCACACAGCTGAAGCTCCTGTACTAGGTAGCATAGACTGTACAGTGCTAGCTTCATGTCAGAGAGGAGTAAGGTAAGGGGTAATGTGTGTGATCACACAGCTGAGGCTCCTGTACTAGATAGCATAGACTGTACAGCGTAAGCTTCATGTCAGAGAGGGGTAAGGTAAAGGGTAATGTGTGTATGATCACACATCTGAGGCTCCTGTACTAGATAGCATAGACTGTACAGCGCTAGCTTCATGTCAGAGAGGAGTAAGGTAAGGGGTAATGTGTGTGTGATTACACAGCTGAGGCTCCTGTACTAGATAGCATAGACTGTACAGCACTAGCTTCATGTCAGAGAGGGGTAAGGTAAGGGGTAATGTGTGTGTGATCACACAGCTGAGGCTCCTGTACTAGATAGCATAGACTGTACAGCGCTAGCTTCATGTCAGAGAGGGGTAAGGTAAGGGGTAATGTGTGTGAGATCACACAGCTGAGGCTCCTGTACTAGATAGCATAGACTGTACAGCGCTAGCTTCATGTCAGAGAGGGGTAAGGTAAGGGGTAATGTGTGTGTGTGTGTGATCACACAGCTGAGGCTCCTGTACTAGATAGCATAGACTGTACAGCGCTAGCTTCATGTCAGAGAGGAGTAAGGTAAGGGGTAATGTGTGTGATCACACAGCTGAGGCTCCTGTACTAAATAGCATAGACTGTACAGCGCTAGCTTCATGTCAGAGAGGAGTAAGGTAAGGGGTAATGTGTGTGATCACACAGCTGAGGCTCCTGTACTAGATAGCATAGACTGTACAGCGCTAGCTTCATGTCAGAGAGGAGTAAGGTAAGGGGTAATGTGTGTGATCACACAGCTGAGGCTCCTGTACTAGATAGCATAGACTGTACAGCGCTAGCTTCATGTCAGAGAGGAGTAAGGTAAGGGGTAATGTGTGTGATCACACAGCTGAGGCTCCTGTACTAGATAGCATAGACTGTACAGTGCTAGCTTCATGTCAGAGAGGAGTAAGGTAAGAGGTAATGTGTGTGTGATCACACAGCTGAGGCTCCTGTACTAGGTAGCATAGACTGTACAGTGCTAGCTTCATGTCAGAGAGGGGTAAGGTAAAGGGTAATGTGTGTGTGATCACACAGCTGAGGCTCCTGTACTAGATAGCATAGACTGTACAGCGCTAGCTTCATGTCGGAGAGGAGTAAGGTAAGGGGTAATGTGTGTGATCACACAGCTGAGGCTCCTGTACTAGATAGCATAGACTGTACAGCGCTAGCTTCATGTCAGAGAGGAGTAAGGTAAGGGGTAATGTGTGACCGGAGGCTGTATTATGTGACCTCAATGATTCATGGCACGTGTCATTAGTTGTCTGCTCTGTGTCATGTATATTTGCTGAACCTGCCCTGGGGATGTTTTTATAAGCACATCTGCTTAATTTGGTTCTCGTTGGTCAGTAATGTACATCTCTACATACTGTGTTGGGGATTTATAAAGCAGAATACTCTGATAATGTTGGAACATGTTGAGCCAGTGTACTACACGCTGCAAGAGGCACTGCTAGTGGATGGAGCACCGGTTCAGCGCATAGCCGCTGACCGTATAGAAGAATGCTCCTCCCCCCTCCCACACTTCTGTGATATGGTCCATCCTGCAGTGGGCGGAGCCTCTATCGTTACATAATACCCCCGTTCTCGGTGTCCGTTGTCTTACACAGATAACGAGGGGCTGGTGTCTGTGTGAGACAGTACCCCTGGAGCTGTCCCTTCATCAGTCCTCAGTCTGAGGGTGTGCTCCGCTTGTATATTGCTCCTGGTACGATGGAGCAGCTTATTATACAGATAAAGTTTACTGATTGCGACAGCGTATTAGATTGATGGTTATTGGGGCAGTGCCCGCCGGTTTTGCGGGTGTAATATTTACAGGCCTCCCCCTATGAGGTTTATCGGTTATTACATTTTCCTTTGGATAATTACATTTACAAGCCACATTAAGGAACAGAGCACCGGTTCTGTATATTCTTCATAGCTGGGGACGTATAGCTGTGTAAGAGATAAAGTGGACTGGGCAATCAGAGCAGCGCGTGTTACACATACGTATGCCGCCTCCTATGGGTCAGTGTGTAGGTGGCTTTGGAGTGGGTGGGGGGGGTCAAAGCCAACCTGTCGCTATCTCGGCAGCAGAGAGTGGCGGCGTCTGGCTCTTGTCACACTGTACGCATCGGATTCATAGACGGCAGTGTACAGAAAATGGAAACACCCGGGCACACAAGGACACCAAGCATATTGAAATTAATGAATGCGTTTGGTTTACGCCTTAATAAAGCAAATTGGCGTCTCAGCACAGTTATGGTCCAGTATAATAATGCTGCACTACGCAGGAGACCTCGGTGACCGAGACACGGGATTGCTGGGATGTATCTGGCAGGAGCTTCAGTGACCGAGAGTCACAAGGACCAATGTATGGGGTGATGGCAGCACTTGTGCTCCGAGGGAAACACGTCACCTGTAGAGGGCAGCAGTGTGCAGGGTGATGGCAGCACTGGTGCTCACTGGGAAACGCGTCACCAGCAGGGGACAGCAGTGTTCGGGGTGATGGCAGCACTGGTGCTTCAATGGAAACACGTCACCAGCAGAGGGCAGCAGTGTGTGGGGTGATGGCACCACTTGTGCTCCAAGGGAAACACGTCACCAGCAGAGGGCAGCAGTGTGTGGGGTGATGGCACCACTTGTGCTCCAAGGGAAACACGTCACCAGTAGAGGGCAGCAGTGTGTGGGGTGATGGCACCACTTGTGCTCCGAGGGAAACACATCACCAGTAGAGGGCAGCAGTGTGTGGGGTGATGGCACCACTTGTGCTCCGAGGGAAACACATCACCAGTAGAGGGCAGCAGTGTGCGGGGTGATGGCACCACTTGTGCTCCGAGGGAAACACATCACCAGTAGAGGGCAGCAGTGTGCGGGGTGAAGGCAGCACTGGTGCTCACTGAGAAACACGTCACCAGTAGAGGGCAGCAGTGTTCGGGGTGATGGCAGCACTTGTGCTTCAATGGAAACACGTCACCAGTAGAGGGCAGCAGTGTGCGGGGTGATGGCAGTACTGGTGGTCACTGGGAAACACGTCACCAGCAGAGGGCAGCAGTGTGTGGGGTGATGGCAGCACTGGTGCTTCAATGGAAACACGTCACCAGTAGAGGGCAGCAGTGTTCGGGGTGATGGCAGCACTGGTGCTTCAATGGAAACACGTCACCAGTAGAGGGCAGCAGTGTTAGGGGTGATGGCAGCACTGGTGGTCACTGGGAAACGCGTCACCAGCAGAGGGCAGCAGTGTTCGGGGTGATGGCAGCACTGGTGGTCACTGGGAAACGCGTCACCAGCAGAGGGCAGCAGTGTTCGGGGTGATGGCAGCACTGGTGGTCACTGGGAAACACGTCACCAGCAGAGGGCAGCAGTGTTCGGGGTGATGGCAGCACTGGTGCTCAGTGGGAAACACATCACCAGTAGAGGGCAGCAGTGTTCGGGGTGATGGCAGCACTGGTGCTTCAATGGAAACACGTCACCGGTAGAGGGCAGCAGTGTGTAGGCTGATGGCAGCACTGGTGCTTCAATGGAAACACGTCACCAGTAGAAGGCAGCAGTGTGTGGGGTGGTGGCAGCACTGGTGCTCAAAGGGAAACACATCACCGGTAGAGGGCAGCAGTGTGTAGGGTGATGGCAGCACTGGTGCTCCCAGGGAAACATCGTCAGTAGAGGGCAGCAGTGTGTAGGGTGATGGCAGCACTGGTGCTCCCAGGGAAACACATCACAAGTAGAGGGCAGCAGTGTGTAGGGTGATGGCAGCACTGGTGCTCCCAGGGAAACATCGTCCGTAGAGGGCAGCAGTGTGTAGGGTGATGGCAGCACTGGTGCTCCCAGGGAAACATCGTCAGTAGAGGGCAGCAGTGTGTAGGGTGATGGCAGCACTGGTGCTCCCAGGGAAACACATCGTCAGTAGAGGGCAGCAGCGTGTAGGGTGATGGCAGCACTGGTGCTCCCAGGGAAACACATCACAAGTAGAGGGCAGCAGTGTGTAGGGTGATGGCAGCACTGGTACTCCCAGGGAAACGCATCACCAGTAGAGGGCAGCAGTGTGCGGGGTGATGGCAGCACTGGTGCTCAGTGGGAAACACATCACCAGTAGAGGGCAGCAGTGTGTGGGGTGATGGCAGCACTGCTGCTCAGAGGGAAATGCATCACCAGTAGAGGGCAGCAGTGTGCAGCGTGATGGCAGAACTGGTGCTCAGTGGGAAACATCACCAGTAGAGGGCAGCAGTGTGTGGGGTGATGCAGCACTGGTGCTCAGAGGGAAATGTGTCACCAGTAGAGGGCATCAGAGTGTAGGGTGATGCAGCACTGGTGCTCAGAGGGAAATGTGTCACCAGTAGAGGGGAGCAGTGTGTGGGGTGATGCAGCACTGGAGCTCAGAGGGAAATGTGTCACCAGTAGAGGGCAGCAGTGTGTGGGGTGATGCAGCACTGGTGCTCAGAGGGAAATGTGTCACCAGTAGAGGGCATCAGAGTGTAGGGTGATGGCAGCACTGGAGCTCCCAGGGAAACACGTCACTAGCAGACTGTGAAATTGCGTGCTCCAGGGTTGTAATATACGAGTGCTGTGCTGACTGACAATAACTACAGAGCAGGATATTGGTCGGCATCCTGGTAACGGAATGCCGGGGGGGGGGGGGGGGTTTGAACCCTTGTGGGGTCAGTGGGAATAGTCTCTGTCGGTCGCCATCGGGATAGTGAGGGGGCGGGATGCAGGGGGAGGTATCCTAAATACATCCCGGATATTACAGCACACAGGGAATGCGGTTTGTGAGCCTCAGACGGAAGGGGCGCAGGCAATGAACTACTGAGCGCTGCAGGTCGGTGATACTGTCCGATAGTTCATCCTTCATCAGCAAATGGAAAAGAGTTAATGTGGCATCAAATTTGTCTACATGCCCAACAACAAAGGATTTTGGCGGCTCCATAGTGCTGCAAGGCTCTCTCCTGGCATGGTTTCTGTGCCAGGTCAATGATCATTGTTACTTAATGGTGCCAAGTGCTCATCTCCTTCCAGGAGGACAATAGCCCCATCCACAGAGTGCGTGGGGTCAGCTGGTGGTTTGATACTTATATCACAGCCACCAGATCAGAACTCAATGGCGCATTCATGGCTCATTCTGTGACTTCCCCCTGGAAGACGGAGCTGCCTCCCTATGGCACAGCGACAGACATTGGTAGACGCCGGGCCATAGGGCACACCAGCTCTTCTGCCCGCACATGGTTACGTAGCACCACTGCTTTAAGTGACTTCATGTTGGTGTTTCCATTTTTTGCCGCACTTCCTGTGCGTCCGACGTGTGGCTCCTTAACTGGTCACAGGTAATGAATAGAGGTGACAAACCGCATTAACAGAGAGGAGACTAGACTGCTAGTGAGTGCTCGCTGATGTGACTGCATGGAGTGTGAGTATATGTCTCCCCTCATTCTATGTGTCTGACGCTACATCTTACCCCACGTCCTGTGTCTATAACATGGAGTCTGCATTCAGCGGTTAAAGTGGAGCTAAACCTGACTATGTTGCTTGCTTGAAGCTGCCATACTTTTACCTCACCTGTACCTATTTATATCACCCATTATCAGCTGCCGGCAGAGACTGCAGTATCTACGTTTAACTCCACTTATGCTGGGACTTGCAGATACTAACATTCATCGTTTGTTCCCCAGTCTATCTACCTATAGTACTTTGTCTACTTTGATACTAGTTTATATTATTGGATTTTACAGTTTCTCTAAACCTGTTGCTCCTTTCAGTGCTTCATAGCCTTGTGTTTATACCATCGGGCGACTTGTGTGTCTGCAGTGGGTCCTTTCTGATTATAGCCCATTTTCCCTAGTGATATAAATGCATGCCTGAAATGCACAGGAGATGGGTGTATGTAGCGGCACTTTCAGCCAGCCGGTGATGTAGTGTAGAGCACTGATTTTACTTCCCTGCGCACACTAGACGTACGATGGTGTAAAGCTCCACCTAACACTACAGAAGTCCGTTTTTGGAACATTAATAAGTTGTATGGGAGATGCCATTGTACCTATGTAGCGGCTGCTGGCATATATTGGGTGGGAATCCCTCCTAGACGAGCGCAGCTTCCCTGGCCCGCCTTATTGCTGCGGTATTATTCCGACCACCGCTGATCTGTGAGAAGTAAATCTGGGAGGAAACTGATTTTACCCAAAGCAACAAATCCGCTTCTAGCGGTCATTGCTTTCTCACCATTTATAAATGAAAAACGCAGAAGTTCCCAAACGTGGTCCTCCCAGTACCCCAACAGTCCAGGCTTTAGGGATATCCCTGCTTGTGCACAGATGGTGTAATCAAACTGACTTGGGTACTAATTAAGTCACCTGTGCCTAAGCGTGGATAGCCTTAAATCCTGGCCTGCTGGGGTGCCTTGAGGACTGCATATGGGAACCTCTGGTTTAATGCATTTATTTCCCTCAGCAGTCTTCATAAATCCCCCCTATTCTGATGGGACGGTTAGGGGTGAATCCTGCATAGTGATCTCCATAACACAGTAGCTGTCCCTGTGATTATTCTCACCCCATCCATCAGACATGCATGGCATTGTGTGTGGGGTCTGTGTCACACGTGTGTGAGCTGGGGAGGATAAGGCATCGGTGGTGTGTGTAACTTGCACGGGGCACGTGTATAGACTAATATGTGGTATGACGGGTCTGAGCTGAGGGGAAGAACCAGTCGTGTACCTGGGAGGTGGTGTGATGCATGACCGCACAAAGTGCACTAATGACCATCTAGGTGGCGCCTTTCACCTTTCTAATTCTTCCATTTTGTTCCGTATTGAGAACATTGTCTTTTTAGAGAGTGTAAGTTATATGTGACCGCTTAGAGCGAGTGTCAGTACCCAGCGGAAGAGGCTGTCACACTGCAGGTAATGGATCCTGGTCCTTTTATTTGTAGCGTGTCCTGCTAACCGGTTTCCTCCTCCTGCAGGTCGGGGAGGGCTAGCCGCGGCCACTGGCTTGCCGTTTGGAGGTGGTGAGATAAAGGGATTCAGTGTCCGGTGCGAGGGGGGCGGTGGTGGGGTTGAGGCAGGTGACATGTTGTTGGTGTGCTCATTGCCCCCTGTGGGTAACGCCGCCCCCACTGACAGCTGGGTTTTCTCTCCTAGATGGCAGCGCAGAGGCAGCGCGCTCTCGCCATAATGTGCCGCGTCTACGTTGGGTCCATCTACTACGAGCTGGGAGAGGATACCATACGACAAGCTTTCGCTCCCTTCGGACCAATCAAGAGCATTGACATGTCCTGGGACTCGGTCACAATGAAGCACAAGGTGAGACCCTGGGAGCCTGTGTGTGGGTGGGGGAGTTAGATTAGGGGCAATCTGCACCAGAAAGTGGTCCACAGTCTGGGGGTGGAGTGGTGGGGTATTACCTGCTGTGTAGGGGTGGTGGGGCATTACAAAGTGGGGTATTACCTGGTGTGTAGGGGTGGTGGGGCATTATAAAGTGGGGTATTACCTGGTGTGTAGGGGTGGTGGGGCATTACAAAGTGGGGTATTACCTGGTGTGTAGGTGAATGAGGTGGAATTTCTCCCTCAACTTCCTAGTGAGTAGATAGTATTCCCTCTAGGCAGAGGCAGGGCGCCGGAGTTTGGGGGGCACGCGCCCGAAACGGGGGCGCTGCCATGCAAATTAAGGGGCGTGGCCACACCCACGTAATTTTAGTGGGCGGTGCGGCCCACAGACACTGCTATAGAGGGCGTCTGTGGCCGTCGACGTCACTGTTGGGGGTGTGCCCAGCACCTCCGTCGGTGCTGGGCTTCCCCCAGCTCTCTCCCAATGCGTGAATGGATGCCGCGCGCATGCGCACGGCATCTTTACACGCTGGGAGGGCAGGAAGCGGGCGGCTGTTCTAGCAGGGCGCCGCAGAAGGGGCAGGGCGGGTTTTGCCTTCTAAAAAACGGGCAGGGCGCGGCGCCCTGCTAAAACAGCCTAGAGTGAACACTAAGTAGACCCTCTTATGTTATATACACACCCACCTCTAATGATCTTTCACTGTCAACATTCGTAGATGCAGAAGAGAAATAATTTAAGGGGGTTCTTATACCATATTGCTGGAGAGTAATCCTGCTATGGGACCTTGCAGCTAGCATCTCTAAGGACGAGCCTCGTACTGTGGGCAGCTGGAGAGTTGAGCCACATGCGGGGTCCACAGTGAACATGATCCAGGCTGGGCGGGCACATCTCTTATAGCATCACTAGGGCTGTGGGAGATAATCTGATATACTGGTGGATAGTCATCGTCCTTTATCCACCTCCCCGATGAGGATCCTATAGATATCGCCAGGGTTATTGTTGGGCATCGCCGTAGTTGTGATATTGTGCATATCCAGTATATTCTGTGGTGTCGCTATACCCAGTGCTGCACACTTGTTGATGGTCCCCTTTCCTCCAGGGATTTGCGTTTGTGGAATACGAGGTACCGGAAGCCGCACAACTTGCACTGGAACAGATGAACTCTGTCATGTTGGGTGGAAGGAACATAAAGGTGGGTGACAGGAACATAAAGGTGGGTGACCTAGACGACTACCAATAATGTATTATGCAGATGTTATCTATAGATGTCAGTAATGTAATAGCTAATACTCTGTTACTGTACCCTGGGGTTCTACTACTCTGTAATCCTGTCGGATATGTGTTTGTAACTACTTAACTGACTATTTTTCCCTTCAAAAGCGTTAACAACATTGTTTTTTTAAAATAAGTTGAAAAAGTATTTTTTAAATATTGCAGAATGGATCTCCTCGTCAAAAACGGGGGGACAGGGTGGGACGGCGCGGGTGCATGAAATCTGACCATGCCATAATAATATACGTGAAGCTTGGCAGCTCAGCGGTTGATGCCACTGGCTCTAGTGCAGGGGTGGCCAACCAGGCAGAGGCAAAGAGCCAAAAAAGGTGTGTAGTCAAGACCCACTATCATGCGTGCGCCAAAATTGGGACGTGGCCTAGTTGTCACAAAGCCACACCCCATTTTTGTGCACAACCTTTCAATATGACGTTTGTAAGAGTATGACCTTGTGTCATAACCTCATTTTCAGTCATGTTGTACAGTGCCACGTATAATGCCACAGTACAGTGCCACATACATATAAAAACGCCAAAAAATGGGTGCCCCCGCAGTGCCAGGTACACTCGTGCCCCCACCGCAAGTGCTGCTCACCGCGCTGCTGCTGTGTATGAGGGGAGGAGAGCGCAGCGTGCGCCTCTCCTGCCCCTCACTTTCCGGCTGCGGTGTCTATTCAATTAGGCGCCGGTCCGTGACCAAATCGGGAGCCTTAGCTGCCGTTCCGTGAGCTCTGATTGGCTCACTGGCCGGCGCCAAATTGAAGAGAGAGCCCGCCGCCGGAGAGGTGTGTGTCTGGGGCTGTGTCGGGCAGCGGTGGCCAGGAGCCGAGCGAGCCGCATGCGGCAGATGAAAGAGCCGCAGGTTTGCCACCGCTGCTCTAGTGCGTTATGGAGAGCTGCGACATACCCGGAAGTTGCCAGGAGATCATGACTGATGGAGCTGCTAGGCTTTGCAGACGTCTGGCTACTTCGTTAGCACTTTCCCTCCAGCGTTTTGCCATTTGGCATCACAAGGCCCTTCACAAGCATTCTGTAAAGAGCCATTAGCTTTAAAGTTCCTCCCAATGCAAAGATCTATCCAGAGCCGGTGGTAGCCAGCAGCTGTTTGGGTAAATAGGCGTGGTGGGTGGACATGAAGGAGGTGTGGGGGTCAATAGTGACTAACCAGAGTGTATTGTCTCTCCTCCCTATTATCCCCACACCTATGCCTTGTCCTTAGGTCAACCTCAGATATGACAAGATATAGGCTGTTCCTCTGTTGTAGCCTAGCTATGCGTGCAGCCTGCTGGTGTCATCTCCTGTTCACCTTGTTCTCCTGTCTCCCTGCATTCAGGTGGGCAGACCGAGCAATATTGGCCAAGCTCAGCCTATCATAGACCAGCTGGCAGAGGAGGCCCGCTCCTTTAACAGGATCTATGTAGCATCTGTTCACCAGGATTTGTCAGATGATGATATCAAGAGTGTATTTGAGGCCTTCGGAAAGATAAAGTCTTGTATGTTGGCGCGGGACCCAACGACGGGAAAACACAAAGGTTACGGTTTTATAGGTGAGTGTCCTGCCATCGTGAGGCCTGCATCAGTCTCTAGTCACCAGCAGCTTTTCGTGGGCCACGTGGCAGGCCCAGGAGCTTGCGGAAATTCTCTCATCTTTGGTGATGGGAATTTTATTTGGAAATGCAACTTGGGAACGTTTCATAGTGCAACAAAGTATCATACGAAGCTTTAAAAACAAGTTTCCAGGGTCACAACTTCGTCTATGTTTCCCAGTCTCGGTCCCATAATCCAAGGACTCTCCCACCCTTCTTTCCACACACCAATATGTTGTGGTGTTTTTATCTGTTCACCTGTGCTTTCTGAAGACCGGATGAGTACCCGGAAGGGTTTTGTATGGCCGCTAACTCGCCCTGAGATTGTTTGGACTGAACATAAATCCTGTCCTCTGTTGTTCATGATGACTGGGACAGCTGTGGTTCAGGATAGGAGATCTCACCGTGTCTGCTTTCTCTCCTGTTTTCAGAGTATGAGAAAGGTCAGTCCTCACAGGACGCAGTTTCCTCCATGAACCTGTTTGATTTGGGTGGTCAGTATCTTCGTGTGGGGAAAGCAGTTACTCCACCAATGCCTTTGCTTACGCCTGCCACCCCCGGAGGATTACCGCCTGCAGCCGCTGTCGCCGCCGCTGCTGCAACTGCCAAAATCACTGCTCAGGTGAGTCCGGATCAGGAGGGGAGTTCTGCGTATCAACATAGCCATTGCTAGGCCTGTCAGACATATGTCAGAGAAATGGAAAGCTTTATTTTACTGAACATTCTGCAAGAAATAGATATCACCCAGCGTACGACTGCCATAAATAATACTTCATGAAATACATACAGAAATAGGTGGTCATTCCGAGTTCGCTCGCTAGCAGTTTTTAGCAGCCGTGCAAACGCTAAGCCGCCGCCCACTGGGAGTGTATTTTAGCTTAGCAGAATAGCGAATGAAAGGATCGCAGAGCGGCTACAAAATTTATTTTGTGCAGTTTCAGAGTAGCTTCAGACCTACTCAGCGCTTGCTCTGTTTTGACGTCCCGAACACGCCCTGCATTCACCCAGCCACGCCTGCGTTTTTCCTGGCATGCCTGCGTTTTTTCGAACACTCCCTGAAAACGGCCAGTTGACACCCAGAAACGCCCTCTACCTGTCAATCACTCAGCAGCCAGCAGTGCGACTGAAAAGCTTTGCTAGACCTTGTGTGAAACTACATCGTTCGTTGTAATAGTACGACGCGCGTGCGCATTGCGCCGCATACGCAGAAGTGCCTTTTTTTGCCTCATCGCTGCACAGCGAACGAAAGCAGCTAGCGATCAACTCTGAATGACCCCCATAATCCGTTCTTATGCGACTATGGAACAGTAAAAACACATTCAGGGTTTTCTCTTCTTTGACCCACCAGGGGATCAGCACTAAACATTTAGGACTGTCACAGTGACGTCGGGTGGAGAGGATGTCTGAGTGTTACATATAATACCGTTCAGTCCAAGTACTGGTGACGCAGGTCGCATCTGCTTTCTCCCGTCCTTCAGTAGCTCACGCTCACTACCATAATCTCTTGCTTCCCCGTCTTCATCTGCTCAGAAGGTGGACATGTAATTGATTAATAAACTATAACTTCCCGTCTTGTCTCCTGCAGGAAGCAGTGGCTGGAGCGGCAGTTCTTGGGACGCTGGGCAGTCCTGGTCTGGTATCGCCAGCACTAACCCTGGCACAGCCCCTGGGGGCCTTACCACAGGCTGTCATGGCAGCACAAGCGCCAGGAGTTATTACAGGTTTGTATCCTCATGAATCTGTGAGTTTTTGTCCCTGGTATTTACGCTCTGTAGAAAGTATGGCATTGCGGCAGTGACACGGCTGGGTGCCGCATTCCCTGTCCGTCAGATACGGGATACTCTGGGGTCACAGAATAAGTGACATGATTGTTGACCTTAGTGATAATCTTTGGTTTTCTCCTTCCAGGTGTAACTCCGGTGCGGCCCTCTCTCCCGGTGACCATCCCACAGGTGGGACTAGTGAACCCTATACTGTCCAGCCCTCCAGCGATTGCACAGTTGGAAGTAAAGAAAGAGAAGGAGGAAGAAGAACCGGCGCTGGAGTCGGAACGTCCGGAGATGCTGAGTGAGCAGGAGCACATGAGTATCTCCGGGAGCAACGCCCGGCATATGGTTATGCAGAAACTCATGCGCAAGCAAGAGGTGAGTGTGACCGAGGTCTGGATCTCCCTTGAAAACAGGTAGCAGACCATGGTTCTGGGTGACATAGACACAGCCAGGCCTAGTCGCTGAGGTTTCAGCAGGAGCATGTAGCAGTGGCTTGGTGCGCTCCATGGTATGAGGTGGAGGTCTCGTGTACACTGGTGCTAACGAGTCGCATGAACCCGACCTCCGTCGCAGTACCTGGTGCCAGGAGACTAGGCGCAACCCCTGAACTAGCAGTCAGACGTTGTACAAGTTACATTACATATGTGGAACTTTCTAAGCTCTTCTGCCCTGACACTTCTCTTTCCCGCCCACAGTCTACTGTTATGGTCCTGCGCAACATGGTGGATCCCAGAGACATCGATGACGACCTGGAGGGGGAGGTGACGGAGGAATGTGGCAAGTTTGGCGCAGTGAACAGAGTAATCATCTATCAGGAGAAGCAGGGAGAGGAGGAAGATGCGGAAATTATTGTTAAAATATTTGTTGAGTTCTCCATGGTCAGCGAAACGCACAAAGCCATACAGGCGCTGAATGGCCGATGGTTCGCAGGGCGGAAAGTAGTAGCAGAGGTTTACGACCAAGAGAGGTTTGATAACAGCGATCTATCGGCATGAAACTTCTCGGACTTTTATCCCATTCCCCATATGTCCTTGTACTGTTTATTTTATATGATTGTGGATTTGTCCTTATTCTCCAGAGTAGAAGGCTGGGAAATAAAGTCTGTCTGTTTTTGTTTTTCACTGTGGTGTGTGGTTTTACCATCCCAAGATCTTACTGCCGCCTCTGTAGCGGTTCTGCCACTCCAGGATCTTACTGCTGCCTCTATGGCGGTTCTACCACCCCAGGATCACACTGCCGTCTCTGGCGGTTCGACCGCCCCAGGATCACACTGCCGCCTTTGTGGCGGTTTTACCACCCCAGGATCACACTGCCACCTCTGTATAATGTTGTTTTTTTGTTTTTATGCTTTACATTTATGTTTGGTAGCTAGATGGTTTTTGTTTTGTTTTTTTGTTTTTTTTCCCCCCATTACCTTATCAACGTCAAATTTGACAGCAGATAAGATTAATTTGGCCCATCTAGTCTGCCCTTTTAGGGTGTGGCTGTTAGGGTTAGAGTTGGATTAGAGGTTTGGTTAGGGTATTGGGGGTCAGGGTGTGGATTACGGGTAAGTGCTGTGGTGTTGGGGTACTAGGATTAATTGTGAGGATTAAGGCTTTAGTGTTAGGATTAAGAAGAAAAATTTTACATAGCACACTTTCTTCAATAGGACTCAAGGCACTTAAGGATGAGGGTTAGTAAGGTATTAGGATTAAGGGTTAGGGTACATAAGGCCTGTGGACAGATACTTATGGCCAGGCCACCAAGGCCCAACTGGGAAGAGACTACACAACAATTAGAGGTGTAGCAACAGGTGTTATATTCAAGCAACGTGTCCAGCAAGCAGTGTCCAGGACATGGAGAAAGCAGGTGTTATAGCCAAGCAGCGTTTCCAGGACATGGAGAAAGCAGGCGTTATATCCAAGCAGCGTTTCCAGGACATGGAGAATGCAGGTGTTATATCCAAGCAGCGTGTCCAGGACATGGAGAAAGCAGGTGTTATATCCAAGCAGCGTTTCCAGGACATGGAGAAAGCAGGCGTTATATCCAAGCAGCGTTTCCAGGACATGGAGAAAGGAGGTGTTATATCCAAGCAGCGTGTCCAGCAAGCAGTGTCCAGGACATGGAGAAAGCAGTCGTTATATCCAAGCAGCGTTTCCAGGACATGGAGAAAGCAGGTGTTATATCCAAGCAGCGTGTCCAGCAAGCAGTGTCCAGGACATGGAGAAAGCAGGTGTTATATCCAAGCAGCGTTTCCAGGACATGGAGAAAGCAGGTGTTATATCCAAGCAGCGTTTCCAGGACATGGAAAAAGCAGGTGTTATATCCAAGCAGCGTTTCCAGGACATGGAGAAAGCAGGTGTTATATCCAAGCAGCGTTTCCAGGACATGGAGAAAGCAGGTGTTATATCCAAGCAGCGTTTCCAGGACATGGAGAAAGCAGGTGTTATATCCAAGCAGCGTTTCCAGGACATGGAAAAAGCAGGTGTTATATCCAAGCAGCGTTTCCAGGACATGGAGAAAGCAGGTGTTATATCCAAGCAGCGTTTCCAGGACATGGAGAAAGCAGGTGTTATATCCAAGCAGCGTTTCCAGGACATGGAGAAAGCAGGTGTTATATCCAAGCAGCGTGTCCAGCAAGCAGTGTCCAGGACATGGAGAAAGCAGGTGTTATATTCAAGCAGCGTTTCCAGGACATGGAGAAAGCAGGTGTTATATCCAAGCAGCGTTTCCAGGACATGGAAAAAGCAGGTGTTATATCCAAGCAGCGTTTCCAGGACATGGAGAAAGCAGGTGTTATATCCAAGCAGCGTTTCCAGGACATGGAGAAAGCAGGTGTTATATCCAAGCAGCGTTTCCAGGACATGGAGAAAGCAGGTGTTATATCCAAGCAGCGTGTCCAGGACATGGAGAAAGCAGGTGTTATATCCAAGCAGTGTCCAAGCAGCGTCTCCAGGAAGCAGTATCCAGGACATGGAGAAAATAGGGTTTTGGTACTTACCAGATAAATTATTTTCTTTGAATCCATAGGGGGTACTGGACTACTCTTGGGATATGGACGGTGCGTTAGCAGGGATAGACATTTAAATATTTAAATGTGTAACCCTCCATACTCCCAAGTGCCTCTGTTTTTTTTTGTTGTTTTTTTTGCTGAGTCGACCAGGAGTGAAAGAGAGGATGAACAATGGAGAATTACATATAACATTATAAGATAACAAACGACTAGAAAGTTGAATTGACAACAGATAAGAATCGCCTTAACCTTTAAACAAGCATGTGATAATAGGATTTTGGTACTTACCGGATAAATCCTTTTCTTTGAATCCATAGGGATCACTGGACGCCCACCCGGAGCAGTTTTACCTGTATTGTGGTAGGTTCAGTATATTATACGTTTTCTTTTTCATCCACTAGGGGTCAGTGGAGTACTCTTGGGACGTACCAAAGTTTCCCACTTGGGCGGGAGAGCTTGTTGGCACTTGTAACACTAGACGGCCAAAGCTAGAGGCTGATGCTGCGAAAGTATAAAACTTGTCAAAGCGCACACATGTGTGCACTGATGACCATGTAACCACAGGGCCAAGTTATGTCGTGGAAGTCCCACGACCTGCTGCCCATGACGTGTCCACAGAACGCGTGGAATGTACGGTAATAAATGCAGGCAGTTATGAACTAGTGTGAAAATAAGCCTGACGAATGGTCATCTTAATCTATGTAGCCAACCTCTGTGTGGAAGCTGGCCAACCTATTTTGACTGCATTATAGAGCACAAACAATGGAACTGTTACGTACTGGTGAGGTTCGGGCTACATAAATACGAAGCGCACGAACCACATTCAAAATAGGTGGAGTTCCAGACCCTTCCGAGAAAACAGGAACTACGATTGAATAATTTATGTGGGGGGGGGGGAAAGGGATACTACCTTTGGTAGAAAAGCGGGATTCGTCTGAAGTTCCGCTCTATCATCATGAAATACCAGATGCGTGGTTAGCATGACAACTCCCTAATTCTGAAACACACCTTGCCGAAGCTAAGGTCTTGGAGAAATCCCGTTCCTAAATGAGGAACTTAACATCCACTTGTTGTAAGGTTCAAAAAGTGAGGACTACCACCAATCTAAACTAGATTCAAGTCCCATTTAGCTGTAGATGGTATAAACGGAGGTGGAACTGTAAGGACACCTTACAGGAATGAAAGCACTGTTGGCAAAAGAGCCAAACGGTTGTGAAAGAAAATTGACAAAGCAGAATCTGCACTTTTTAGTGTCGCTAAACGCAGTCCTCTATCCAGTCCGTCTGTGAAAAAAGAGCAAAAGACGGAATAACCTAAAAGAAGATTTGCGAGCTTCATACTAAGTAATATAAGCTTGCCCAATGCTGCGATGATGAGTTGGTGAGACTGGCTATCTAGCAAGTAACATGGTTGGTAAAACAGAGTCTGGAATACTCTTGTCGTAAGAGAGCGGTTTCAACAGCCACCTCTTCAAATGCAGCCGCGCTAAATCGGGGTAAAGAAAACAAACCCTATTGCAGCAGGTCTGGGCGTATCGGAAGCAACAACGGATCGTCTGCAAGTAGACCTCTGAGATATGAGAGCCACGCTCTTAGAGGCCAAGGAGAGGGCACTAGCATGATGATTGTGGTCTCTCTGGTTTGACTACCGAGGAAGCAGCGGACATGGTGGAAATAGATACACGAGGCTGTACGGCCACACTATTGTGAGAGCATCCACTGCCACCCCACTTGGATCTCTAGTTTTGAACACATACTTGAGTGTCTGATGATTTTGGCGAGATGCCATGAGATTTACCTGTGGGTAACCCCACCGCTGGACTAACACCTGGAACACTTTTAAATGTAAAGTCCCTTACTCTGTATGAACATCTTGATAACTGAGATAATGGAATCTCCACTTCTGGAATGAAGACTGCTGATATCACCTGGTGATTGTCGGCCCAATTTAGGATTTGAGCAACTTCTTGCATGTGCCAGGCAACCTCGACTCCTCCTTCTACGTTGATGTTATGCGACTGCCGTCGCGCTGTCTGACCGAACTTGAACAGTCTGAGACTGTAAGATGTGAACTGCCTGTGGAGAGCGTTGTAAATTGGCGTTCTAAGACATTTATTGCCAGTAATCTCTTTAGTCTGACCACAGAATCGTGAAGCTGACAATGTAGAAGTATCGCATTCCAGACTGAGAACCTTTCCTTGCAGTGAGATTTTGTATTTGGAGCCAGTAAAGTAGCGATACTCTGGCTTTTGGAGCCTACAACACCAGCTGATAAATTTGTAGATGAGAGCCTGACTGCTGTGCAAGCAAATGTAGTTGAAAAGGACGGGAGTGAAAGATTCCGAACTGGAGTGCTTGGAAAAACATCACCCTCTTAACTAACAGTCGAATACACAAGTGCACTGAAACTGAGGTGGTTTGAGCAGTAATTGTACTAGATGACGAATACTTTGTGCTTTTACCTCTGCTAGGTAAACTTGTGCTAAACCAGGACATTGTATGGCCGTAAGGCATGCTGAAAGAGTGTATGGAGATGACTCCTTCAGTGGGTCGTGTAAGTACGGAACTATTTTCTCTGACGTCCTAGTGGATGCTGGGGACTCCGTAAGGACCATGGGGAATAGCAGCTCCGCAGGAGACTGGGCACAAAAGTAAAGCTTTAGAACTACCTGGTGTGCACTGGCTCCTCCCCCTATGACCCTCCTCCAAGCCTCAGTTAGATTTTTGTGCCCGAACGAGAAGGGTGCACACTAGGTGGCTCTCCTGAGCTGCTTAGTGAAAAGTTTAGTTTTAGGTTTTTTATGTTCAGTGAGACCTGCTGGCAACAGGCTCACTGCATCGAGGGACTAAGGGGAGAAGAAGCGAACTCACCTGCGTGCAGAGTGGATTGGGCTTCTTAGGCTACTGGACATTAGCTCCAGAGGGACCGATCACAGGCCCAGCCATGGATAGGTCCCAGAGCCGCGCCGCCGGCCCCCTTACAGAGCCAGAAGACAGAAGAGGTCCGGAAAATCGGCGGCAGAAGACGTCCTGTCTTCAACAAGGTAGCGCACAGCACTGCAGCTGTGCGCCATTGCTCTCAGCACACTTCACACTCCGGTCACGGAGGGTGCAGGGCGCTGGGGGGGGGCGCCCTGAGACGCAATAAAAACACCTTGGATGGCAAAAAATGCATCACATATAGCTCCTGGGCTATATGGATGAATTTAACCCCTGCCAGAATACACAGAAAAACGGGAGATAGGGCCGCCGAGAAGGGGGCGGAGCCTATCTCCTCAGCACACTGGCGCCATTTTCCCTCACAGCTCCGTTGGAGGGAAGCTCCCTGGCTCTCCCCTGCAGTCACTACACTACAGAAAGGGTTAAAAAAAGAGAGGGGGGCACTAATTACGCGCAGTATTAAAAATACAGCAGCTATAAGGGGAAAAACACTTATATAAGGTTATCCCTGTATATATATAGCGCTCTGGTGTGTGCTGGCAAACTCTCCCTCTGTCTCCCCAAAGTTCTAGTGGGGTCCTGTCCTCTATCAGAGCATTCCCTGTGTGTGTGCTGTGTGTCGGTACGTTTGTGTCGACATGTATGAGGAGAAAAATGATGTGGAGACGGAGCAGATTGCCTGTAATAGTGATGTCACCCCCTAGGGGGTCGACACCTGAGTGAATGAACTGTTGGAAGGAATTACGTGACAGTGTCAGCTCTGTATAAAAGACAGTGGTTGACATGAGACAGCCGGCTACTCTGCTTGTGCCTGTCCAGACGTCTCATAGGCCGTCAGGGGCTCTAAAGCGCCCGTTACCTCAGATGGCAGATATAGACGCCGACACGGATACTGACTCCAGTGTCGACGGTGAAGAGACAAATGTGACTTCCAGTAGGGCCACACGTTACATGATTGAGGCAATGAAAAATGTTTTACACATTTCTGAACGAGGACCACCAAAAAGGGGTATTATGTTCGGTGAGGAAAAACTACCTGTAGTTTTCCTGAATCTGAGAAATTAAATGAGGTGTGTGATGATGCGTGGGTTTCCCCCGATAACAACTGATAATTTCTAAAATGTTATTGGCATTATATCCTTTCCCGCCAGAGGTTAGGGTGCGTTGGGAAACACCCCCTAGGGTGGATAAAGCGCTCACACGCTTGTAAGAACAAGGGCTCTACCCTCTCCTGAGATGGCCGCCCTTAAGGATCCTGCTGATAGAAAGCAGGAGGGTATCCTAAAATGTATTTACACACATACTGGTGTTATACTGCGACCAGCAATCGCCTCAGCCTGGATGTGCAGTGCTGGGTTGGCGTGGTCGGATTCCCTGACTGAAAATATTGATACCCTAGATAGGGACAGTATATTATTGCCTATAGAGCATTTAAAAGATGCATTTCTATATATGCGTGATGCACAGCGGAATATTTGCCGACTGGCATCAAGTCTAAGTGCGTTGTCCATTTCTGCCAGTAGAGGGTTATGGACACGACAGTGGTCAGGTGATGCGGATTCCAAACGGCATTTGGAAGTATTGCCTTATTAAGGGGAGGAGTTATTTGGGGTCGGTCTTTCAGACCTGGTGGCCACGGCAACAGCTGGGAAATCCACGTTTGTACCCCAGGTCGCCTCTCAACATAAGAAGACGCCGTATTATCAGGCGCAGTCCTTTCGTGGGCAAGCGGGCAAAAGGTTCCTCATTTCTGCCCCGTGACAGAGGGAGAGGAAAAAGGCTGCAGAAATCAGCCAGTTCCCAGGAACAGAAGCCCTCTCCCGCCTCTGCCAAGCCCTCAGTATGACGCTGGGGCTTTACAAGCAGAATCAGGCACGGTGGGGGGCCCGTCTCAATGAATTTCAGCGCGCAGTGTGCTCACTCGCAATTAGACCCCTGGATCCTTCAGGTGATATCTCAGGGGTACAAATTGGAATTCGAGACGTCTCCCCCTCGCCGTTTCCTAAAGTCGGCTTTACCGATGTCTCCCTCTGACAGGGAGGCAGTTTTGGAAGCCATTCACAAGCTGTATTCCCAGCAGGTGATAATCAAGGTACCCCTCCTGCAACAGGGAACGGGGTATTATTCCACACTGTTGTGGTACCGAAGCCGGACGGCTCGGTGAGACCGATTCTAAATCTAAAATCTTGAACACTTACATACGGAGGTTCAAATTCAAGATTGAGTCACTCAGAGCAGTGATTGCGAACCTGGAAGAAGGGGACTACATGATGTCTCGGGACATCAAGGACATGTCCCAATTTACCCTTCTCACCAAGGGTACCTCAGGTTTGTGGTACAGAACTGTCACTATCAGTTTCAGACGCTGCCGTATGGATGGTCCACGTCACCCCGGGTCTTTACCAAGGTAATGGCCGAAATGATGATACTCTTTCGAAGGAAGGGAATTTTAGTTATCCCTTACTTGGACGATTCCCTGATAAGGGTAAGATCCAGGGAACAGTTGGAGGTCGGTGTAGCACTATCTCAGGTAGTGTTGCGGTAGCACGATTGGATTCTCAATATTCCAAAATCGCAGCTGATTCCGACGACTCGTCTTCTGTTCCTAGGGATGATCCTGGACACAGTCCAGAAAAAGGTGTTTCTCCCGGAGGAGAAAGTCAGGGAGTTATCCGAGCTAGTCGGGAACCTCCTATAACCGAGCCAAGTCTCAGTACATCAATGAAAGGGTTCTGGGAAAAATGGTGGCTTCCTACGAAGCAATCCCATTCGGCAGATTCCACGCAAGAACTTTCCAGTGGGACCTGCTGGACAAATGGTCCGGGTCGCATCTTCAGATGCATCAGCGGATAACCCTGTCACCAAGCACAAGGGTGTCTCTCCTGTGGTGGTTGCAGAGTGCTCATCTTCAAGAGGGCCGCAGATTCGACATTCAGGACTGGGTCCTGGTGACCACGGATGCCAGCCTGCGAGGCTGGGGAGCAGTCACACAGGGAAGGAATTTCCAGAGCTTATGGTCAAGCCTGGAGACATCACTTCACATAAATATCCTGAAGCTAAGGGCCATTTACAATGCTCTAAGCTCAGCAAGACCTCTGCTTCAAGGTCACCCGGAGTTGATCCATTCGGACAACATCACGGCAGTCACCCACGTAAACAGACAGGGTGACACAAGAAGCAGGAGGGCAAGGCAGAAGCTGCAAGGATTCTTCGCTGGGCGGAAAATCATGTGATAGCACTGTCAGCAGTATTCATTCCGGGAGTGGACAACTGGGAAGCAGACTTCCTCAGCAGACACGACCCCCACCCGGGAGAGTGGGGACTTCACCCAGAAGTCTTCCACATGTTTATAAAACTTGACAAGTATTGCGCCAGGTCAAGGGACCCTCAGGCAATAGCTGTAGATGCTCTGGTAACACAGTGGGTGTACCAGTCAGGGTATGTGTTCCCTCCTCTGCCTCTCATACCTAAGGTACTGAGAATTATAAAATGGAGAGGAGTAAGCACTATATTCGTGGCTCCGGATTGGCCAAGAAGGACTTGGTAACCGGAACTTCAAGAGATGCTCACGGAGGATCCGTGGCCTCTACCTCTAAGAAGGGACCTGCTCCAGCAAGGACCCTGTCTGTTCCAAGACTTACCGCGGCTGCGTTTGACGGCATGGCGGTTGAACGCCGGATCCTGAAGGAGAAAGGCATTCCGGATGAAGTCATTCCTATCCTGATCAAAGCCAGGAAAGATATAACCGCAAAACATTATCACCGCATTTGGCGAAAATATGTTGCGTGGTGCGAGGCCAGTAAGGCCCCGACAGAGGAATTTTCAACTAGGTCGATTCCTACATTTCCTGCAAACAGGAGTGTCTATGGGCCTGAAATGGGGGTCCATTAAGGTTCAAATTTCGGCCCTGTCAATTTTCTTCCAAAAAGAACTAGCTTCAGTCCCTGAAGTTCAGACGTTTGTGAAAGGGGTACTGTATATACAGCCTCCTTTTGTGCCTCCAGTGGCACCTTGGGATCTAAATGTAGTTTTTGGGTTCCAAAAGTCACATTGGTTTGAACCACTTAAATATGTGGAGTTAAAATATCTCACATGGAAAGTGGTCATGCTGTTGGCCCTGGCCTGGGCCAGGTGCGTGTTAGAATTGGCGGCTTTATCCTGTAAAAGCCCTCATCTGATTTTCCATTCGGACAGGGCGGAATTGAGGACTTGTCCTCAGTTTCTCCCTAAGGTGGTTTTCAGCGTTTCACCTGAATCAACCTATTGTGGTGCCTGCGGCTACTAGGGACTTGGAGGACTCCAAGTTGCTAGACGTTGTCAGGGCCCTGGAAATATAGGTTTCCAGGACGGCTGGAGTCAGAAAATCTGACTCGTTGTTTATTCTGTATGCACCCAACAAGCTGGGTGCTCCTGCTTCTAAGCAGACTATTGCTCATTGGATTTGTAGTACAATTCAGCTTGCACATTCTGTGGCAGGCCTGCCACAGCCAAAATCTGTAAAAGCCCATTCCACAAGGAAGGTGGGCTCATCTTGGGCGGCTGCCCGAGGGGTCTCGGCTTTACAACTTTGCCGAGCAGCTACTTGGTCAGGAGCAAATACGTTTGTAAAATTCTACAAATTTGATACCCTGGCTGAGGAGGACCTGGAGTTCTCTCATTGGTGCTGCAGAGTCATCCGCACTCTCCCGCCCGTTTGGGAGCTTTGGTATAATCCCCATGGTCCTTACGGAGTCCCCAGCATCCACTAGGACGTCAGAGAAAATAAGAATTTACTTACCGATAATTCTATTTCTCGTAGTCCGTAGTGGATGCTGGGCGCCCATCCCAAGTGCGGATTGTCTGCAATACTGGTACATAGTTATTGTTACCAAAAAATCGGGTTATTGTTGTAGTGAGCCATCTTTTCTAGAGGCTCCTCTGTTATCATGCTGTTAACTGGGTTTAGATCACAAGTTATATGGTGTGGCTGGTATGAGTCTTACCCGGGATTCAAAATCCTTCCTTATTGTGTACGCTCGTCCGGGCACAGTATCCTAACTGAGGCTTGGAGGAGGGTCATAGGGGGAGGAGCCAGTGCACACCAGGTAGTTCTAAAGCTTTACTTTTGTGCCCAGTCTCCTGCGGAGCCGCTATTCCCCATGGTCCTTACGGAGTCCCCAGCATCCGCTACGGACTACGAGAAATAGAATTATCGGTAAGTAAATTCTTATTATCACTTCCGTGGATCTGAGATGAGCAATTATCACAAACATAGCTTTGTGAATACCTGAGGCACTGATGAGACGCCAAACAATAGTGCCTGAAATTGAGAATGGTCATGCTGTACTTCAAACATGAAGTACGCCTGATGTGGTGGCCAAAATGGAATGTGTAGGTACGCATTCTTAAGATCTAGTGGATCATGAATTCCCAGTTCTAGACACACAATCACTGACCGCAACGATTTCATCTTGAACCTGTAGTAAGTGACGTACTGATTGAGCCCCTGTAGGTTCAGTATTGGTCTGACTGAGCCGTCCAGCTTTGATACTACCAAATAAAAATTGGAATAAAATCCCTAGCCTTATTTCTAGTTGTCCATGGTACTGGCACTGAATAGAGGTCCACAACAATGCCTTTTTGTCGGCTGACACTGGCAGACTTGTCCTGATAAAAACCGCATAGGTGGTTAACCATCGTACACCATTTTGTAACCTGTGAACACGAAATTGTGGATCAACATACCTGTGGATGTCTGAAACCACGCCAAAGGAAACGTTTGAAGACAAGCTCTCACAACTGAAGAACAGATGTGCTGGAAGGGCGCCATGCCACTGGCTGTGTGAAATGTTAACGCTGGTCCAGCGTATCTTTTTTTTTTTTTTTTTAGCAACTAGTGCTGGGAACGGCAGACTTTACCCAAGTAGTCTGAGAAATTCATATTGTCCCCATAAGGACTGACATATTGCCATCATAAGGCAATGCCTCTATTCGTCCCGTTGCAATAAGAGAGTCCGAAATCCGAGAACTTATTTGACCAGCATCCGTAAATGCCGTAGTAAAATACTTCTTGATTCGCAAATGTGATCGTTTAGAAGGAAAAGGTGGTCTGAGGAATGACCCTGATTTACGCCAAACTTGATCTGTGTCAGCCATGCAACTACAGCTATGTCAACCGAACTGCAACTAAAGCAAGTCTAAACCCACTGCTGCTGCCTTATTAATGGACTTTAGCAGGGCCTTCAGCTAACGCTGTGACGGGTTGTAATGACGCGACTTATTAAAGGATACAACTTGCTGAGACTGGGACCTGAACCAGCATTCTCAGCACAGCTGACAGTCTATATCAACAACTTGCACGCTTGTCACTGAGCCACAGCTACTCCCGTCGATGCAGCTGGGACTGGAATAGTTAACGTATTTTAAAGTTTTCAAACTAAAGAGCCCACTGGTGGCGAAATTTCCCAGATAGTTATCATTGTGGGTAAGGATAGTTAGATAGACGTCGCTTTTCACAGAAAATTAATTATTTAGCTGTAAGAAAACCCCACCTGTTTCCTGATATATTCAGGACTGGTATTGACTGTAACACCGAGGAAAGCGTCAGTTATGATACACATGATGATTAGTTTTATTAATTGAACTAGACATGGACATGCACAGTTACAGAAATATTCTGAGTGTTATGGCTGGTCAGACAGTGTTACTGGGAACAGACTTAGCCGCCTTACGGTTTTTACGTGCAGCAGACCAATGTGACTGCCAATAAGCTATCACACCTGCCATCACTGGTGATGGAGGATCAGGGATCCGTATGTACAAGACACACTGTGCAAGTGGTGTTTGAGTTATTATGCCCACAGGCAGTAAGATAGTGAAACAATAGGCCTTTTTCTTAAGAAACCCCACTAACACCCCTGCACCCTCCAGTGGCCCGTGTGTTGTAGGACTGACCAAAGTCCTGTAGGAAGAAACAGGATTCATAAAATGGAGTCCTTAGCATGTTATTTTCAATTATTGTAAACACGTACATATACATAATAAATATATATATATATATATATACACACACACACACCTATACATTCTCAGCATAGGCTTAACAGCTGTCTTGCATTTAGATATGTAAACAGCACAAGCTAAACACATCCTTCGTATTAAAGTTAGTGAAATAGCTGGACTGGGGCATTTTAATACATATATTTCCCCACAGCTAAAACCCAGTGCATATTGCAGATGGAGATGGTTATATATACATACTTATGGCGGCCGCATGAGCTGACTGTCCGCTCGCTGCAGCAGCGGTGCAGCGCCTCGGGTGCGGTGACTGGCTCAGGACAGCTTATCATCTCGACTCCTCCCACTGCGCAGTGGGCTGGTACTACACTGCCACCACCAAACTCCTAACCTTTCGTGGCATCTAGAACCACGGTTCTGCTCTGTATGTGTCGACACGCCGTCTAACAACACCTGTGTGGTGCTGGCTAATCCCCACTAGCTGCTTGACTAGGCCTCTGCCGGTAGCTGGTGGAAGGCGGAGTTTGGTGACGCTGGTTACACCCTGGTCAGCCGGAAAACGGAGCTAGGTTTCACCTAGCCCTGCAGGTCACAAGATGAAGCGGCAGATGATGTTTGTTTGCTCAAATAGTCTTCAAAAAGACTCTTCCCTATTGCTAGGGGCAACCGCAATACAGCAAGATGTTACAGCAGAATGAAAATGGTAGAATACACTTTTTTCATGGGGTAACTGCCCTCCTTTTATCCTACTCCAATACCACAGGGGGTAAGTCTGCCCTGTGGTTTACAACCAGTCAATGTTTACCCATGGGCTGTGCATGCCTTGGTCACAGGAATTTGCCTGGGACCCAGCTCAGCATCTGCAGCCTGAATTCGGGCTCCAGATCTGGGCAGCCTAGATCCCCGGTCAGGGTTTCCTGCTCACAAAAGGCGATCCTTATGGAGCTCCAGAAAACCACTCAGCTTATTGGAAAACTGAGTTTTTCCTCTCTTCCCATGCTACTTTTAAGTTTGAGGCTGGATGAGAAAGCATTCCGTTTTTAGGGAAATGGTCTGGAGGAAACCAACAGCCTGCACAGCTATGGATTCCCCCCTCCTGGGACACAACAACCGGTAAGTGCATTTTACCTTAAAATACATTTAAGTACACTTCACATACATTTCTATTTAAATACACTGAGCCTGTGCCCTGCACAGGCTCCACATACCCAGCCACCGCAGTGCCTCACATCACAGTATACAGTATATATATTTACACATTTAAATCCATTGCCTGGCTGCTGGGGCTCTCCCAGTGCTGGAGGTATGGGGTCTGGCTTCCCTGTCCCCCAGCCAGCCGGGACATTGCCTGCCACTGGGTTCCAGGGAGCTGGCTCTCCCTGTCCCCTCAGTGTGACACTACTTATTGGTCTTGCTGCAGCGTGTGGCACACCCCCTTGATCCGGTGACTCCTGGAGCCCAGGACGCTTATCCTGGCCACCGCAGCTCTCTGTCTGAAGCGCTGAGGTGCCGGGTTAGTAGCTCCCAGTCCCCAGCATCCCGTGCCCTACACATGCCTCCGCCGCTAGGGAGCCGGCTCGCCCGGTCCCCCATGAGCGGCGCAGCCCGGGACGCTAGTCCCGGCTGGCCACCTCCAGAGTGCTGAGGCGCCGGCATCACGCTGCAGCGGGAGCGGATCTCCCGGATGCAGCGGCTCTCCCTTCTACTCCCCGGCGCGTGCACACAGCTCAGCACGCCAGGGGGCTCCCTCACTGCCGCGGTTGCTGGAGAGGTCCGAGACCGCGGCGCTGCATTAAATATACATATTAAAAACATTTTTAAATACACGGCGCCTAGCGCCCATGACATTTTAAAGATGGCACCTAGTGCCAGTTCTAATTCAAAAAGTTGCGCCAGTTTAGAATCTAAAAGCCTATGCTCTAATTAATAACTAGGGATATATGTGCTGAATGACTGGATTCCCCTCCCATTGCAGGGCTAGCAATGATTTCCTCAGCATCAAGCAATGCCTGAACATTACCCTATTTATCTAGGAATTAATAAACACATGCCTTAAATCAGACTAGAGTTTGCAGACTCGAATTCATGCCAATCTACCAAAAATAATATACAAGAAAGAATTTATGCTCTAATCACGTGTCTGGTGCAATAATAGGATTTGGGTACTTACCAGATAAATCCTTTTCTTTGAATCCACCGGGGGCACTGGAGTACTCTTGGGATATGGACAGTGCGATAGCAGGGATAGACGCATTTAAATGTGTAATCCTCCTTCCCCTCCATACTCCCAAGATGCCTAAGTGTTTTTTTACTGGGCCGACCAGGAGCTAAAGAGAGGATGAACAATGAAGAATTACATATAATAATATAACGAACAACTAGAAAGTTGAAACGACAACAGATAAACACCTTAAACTTCAAACAAGCAGGTGATAATGTGTACTATAAATATAAACAGAACCTACCACAATACAGGTGAAACTGCTCTGGGTGGGCGTCCAGTGCCCCCTATGGATTCAAAGAAAAGGATTTATCTGGTAAGTACCAAAATCCTACTTTCTTTTTCATTCACTAGGGGTCACTGGAGTACTCTTGGGACGTACCAAAGTTTTCCCCTTGGGCGGGAGAGCTGTTTGGCACCTGTAACAGGAGACGGCCAAAGCTAGAGGCTGTTGCCGCATAAGTACCAAACTCGTGAAAGCGCACAAAGTTATATCGCAGAAGGCCCACGACCTGGTACCCATGACGTTCCCACAGAACGCGCTGAATGTGCTGAAATAGATGCAGGCGGTTGTAAACTAGTATGAACGTAAACCTGATGAATGGTCAGCTTAATCCATCTAGCTAACCATCTCTGTCTGGAAGCTGGCCAACCTATGCTGACTGCATCATAAAGAACAAACAACGTATCTTTTATGTACTGTTGATGTTGGGGCTATATAAATGCCAAACACACGGACCACATTCAAAGTAGCTGGAGTTCCTGAACTTTCTGAAAAAGCAGGAACTATGTATGTGAAAAGAGGATACTACCTCTGGTAGAAGAGCGGGATTTGTCCGAAGTTCCACTCTATTATCATGAAACACCAGATACGGTGGTTTGCATGACCACGCACCTAATTTTAGAACACACCTTGAAGTTAAGGCAAAGAGAAAGCTGTTTTCTAAGTGAGAAACTTAACATCCACTTGTTGTAAGGATTGAAAAGGTGAGGACTACAAAAAGTCTAAAGCTAGATTTAAGTCCCATATAGATTTAGGTGGTATAAACGGAGGTTGAACTGCAACGACACCTTGCAGGAACGTATGCACTGTTGGCAAAGGAGCCAAAAGGCGCTGAAAGAAATTTGACTCAGTAGAAACTGCACCTCTAGTGTCGTTAAACAATGTACTTTATCTAATTCTGTCTGTAAATTAGCAAAAGACGAAATAATTTTAAAGAATATGTTGTAAACATCCGGACTTCACACCCACTAATATAAGCTCGCCAAATGCTGTGATAACGAGCTGCTGTAACTGGCTTTCTAGCACAGAACATGGTTGGTATCACCGACTCTGGAATGCCCTCTCGTCTTAAGAGAGTGGTTTCAACAGCCAGCAGCCGCGATTATTCGGGGTAAAGAAACGGACCCCGTTGTAGAAGGTCTGGGCGTATAAGAAGGAGCCACGGATCGTCTGCAAGTAGACCGTGGAGATCCGCAGACCACTCTCCGTGAACCATGAGGCGCCACGAGTATGATGGTCGTGAAGTCTCTGTTGATCTGCTTTAGCAACCTAGCAAAGAGCGGACATGGATAAATAAATACACAAGGCTGTACGTCCATGCTGTTGTGAAAGCATCCACTGCCACCACCTTCGGATCTCTTGATGTGAACTCATACTTGAGTGTCTGAAGATTTTGGCGATATGCTTCCACCTGTGGGTTGCCCCACCTGTAGACTACAATCTGGAACACTTCTGAATGTAAAGTCCATTGTCCTGAATGAACATCTTTACGACTGAGATAATCTGGTTTCCAGTTGTTCACTCCCGGAATAAACCCTGCCGATAATATCACCTGGTGATGCTCGGACCAATTAAGGATTCAAACAACTTGTCGCATGGCCACGCAGCCTCGAGTCCTTCTTTCGTTGATGTATGCGACTGCCGTCGCATTATCTGACCGAACTTGAACAGTCTGATCGTGTAAGACGTGAACTCCTGTGGAGAGCATTGTAAATTGGCATGAGTTCCAGGACCATGGGGTATAGACGGGTCTACCAGGAGCCATTGGCACTTTAAGAGTTTGAGAGTGTGGGCTGGCTCCTCCCGCTATGCCCCTCCTACCAGACTCAGTTTAGAAAATGTGCCCGGAGGAGCCGGTCACAGCTAGGGAAGCTCTCCTGAGTTTTCATGGAAAAACGTTTTTTTTAGTTTATTGTTTTACAGGAAGGCTGCTGGCAACGGGGGGGGGGGGGGGGGGGAGAGCAGTGTCCGCCCTGCGGGGTCTGAGCCACTGTCTTCGCTGACTGGACACTGAGCTCCAGAGGGGTCTGATCGTTCTCCGCCACAGGGGACCGCTCGCCCCAGCAGCATGCCGCCACCCCCTTGCAGAGCTGAAGAATCGGCGAGTGAGACACCGACCCCCCTAGCAAGCGGGGGGTCGGTGTGAAGATGGTGGCATCAGGGTAGGAGCGTAGTATTAACCGCTCTGGGGATGGCTCAGAGGTACATGGTACGGTGCTATGAGGGACGCCCTGAGCCAGCGCGACACCCTACACTGGTCCAGAAGCCTGTCAGGGTCCCCGGATCTCAGCCAGCACTAAATCCTCAGGCCAGTATAATCTGATGAAGAGCGGGAAGACAGCGCCATTAAGGGGGCGGAGCTTCTCCTCAGAGCGGACCCAGCAGCGTTCAGCGCCATTTTCCTGCCTGCACAGCGCTGACCAGGAGAATCAGGTCCCTCCACAGCAACTACGGCTATCTACAAACGGTACCAGGGGTTGCAGAAGGGGGGGGAGGCTGCAATACAACTGTGTATCCTATTAAAGTACACAGTCAGCGCTGCAAAGGGGTCTCCCTTTGGTATAAAAGCGCTGTGTGTGGTTTGGCTCCAATCTCTGTGTCTCTCGCCATTCTTGGGGGGGGGGGGGGGGGGGATCTGTCTGCCATCCCCTGTGTGTGGAGTGTTTGGTGGTCTCCTTTAGCTATGTCCAGGGACACTGTGTCATATGCTGCAGAGGATTTGTCCTCCCAGGATGATCCCATACCATGTAATGAGGATAGCCCTGGTTTAGCACAGATACCAGCAAGGGAGCCTGAGTGGTTTTCCTCTATCAAATCTTGGATTTCTCAGATTTCTGACAGGGTTGCAAGTAATGAATCTGCAACCCAGGTATTACAGAGCTCTATGGCAGTATGGCCGGTTTCTGGTACCTCAGGACGCTCCGCTATATACCCCCACAAACGTGCGCTTGCGCATGTCACGCAGGATGACACGGATACCGATTCTGACACCACAGACTGATAGCGATGTGTTGCGGGGGTCTGCATCTCTTGCAAAGGGGGTGCAATTGATGATAGAGGCTATCAGGGATGTGTTACATATTAATGATATCACACCTGAGCAGGTTGAGGAGGCTTTTTTCACTGAAAATAAAAAAGCCTCGCTAACCTTCCCTGCATCAAAGGAATTGAATGCTATATTTGAGAAAGCATGGGAAAACCCTGAGAAAAAAATCCAGATCCCTAAACGGGTACAGGTGGCATTTCCTTTCCCTGAGGAGGATAGAATTTTTTTTTGAAAACCCGCCGATTGTTGATGCATCTGTGTCCAGACTCTCAAAGAAGGTGGTTTTACCTGTTCCAGGATCTACCGCCTTAAAGGAGCCGGCTAATCGTAAAATTGATAACACACTTAAATCAATGTACACTGCTTCAGGGGCCATATTACTTCCCACTATTGCTAGTGCATGGATTGCAAAGACTATAGTAAAGTGATCGGCTACCTTACTAGAGTATTTGGATATGGGTGATGTTGAAGTATATTTACGCAACATTCACGATTCAGCAGGTTTTATGGTAGAATCCATGAAAGACCTGGGTTCCATGGCTGCGGGAATCTCTTCCATGTCTGTTTCAGCTCGTCGGGGACTGTGGCTGCGCCAGTGGTCGGCCGACACGGAATCCAGAAAGAGTGTGGATTCCCTACCCTATACAGGTCAGGCTCTCTTTGGGAGAGCTTTAGATGCGTGGATATCCACGGCTACAGCGGGTAAGTCTCCGTTTCTTCCTTCAGCTGCACCTGCTCCGAAGAAATCCTTCTCTTCTTCAGCAACACAGTCCTTTCGGCCTAACAAGCCTAGAAAGGCCAGACCGTCCAATACCTTCTTTAGGGGAGGTCGAGTTAAGTCCAAGAAATGCAGGTTCCCAGGAACAAAAGCCTGCTTCAGGTACGCCAAAGTCCTCCGCATGACGGTGGACCACGCAGCCTGGAGGTGGGGTCAGTGGGAGCAAGACTCAGACAATTCAGTCACGTCTGGGTATGGTCCGGCCTGGATCCCTGGGTGATAGATATTGTATCCCAGGGATACAGGCTGGAATTTCAAAGTCTCCCTCCTCATCGTTTTTTCAAATCAGGCTTACCAGCTCTGCTGGCAGACAGCACGCACTGTCCTACAAGAAGCTGTCCAAAAGTTGGTGGAGGCACAGGTCATTGTGCCAGTTCCTCCTCATTCGCAAACCACAGGTTACTATCCGAACCTTTTCGTGGTACCGAGACCGGATTGTTCGGTCAGGCCCATTCTGAACCTAAAATCATTGAACCCCTTTCTAAAGGAGTTCAAGTTCAAAATGGAGTCTCTCAGGGCCGTGATATCAGGTCTGGAAGAGGGGGAATTCCTGGTATCCCTGGATATCAAGGATGCGTACCTACACATTCCGATCTGGCTGCCGCATCAGGCTTATCTCCGTTTCGCATTACTGGACTGCCGTTTCCAGTTCCAGGCCCTGCCATTCGGCCTCTCCATAGCACGGAGGGTGTTTACCAAGGTGATGGCAGAGATGATGGTTCTCTGCAAACAAGGGGTGAACATCATTCCATATCTGGACGATCTGCTGATAATGGCATCGTCCAAGGAGAAGCTGCTGCAGTCCATTGTTCTCACAACCCGCCTCCTCAAGATCCACGGTTGGATTCTGAACTTTCCAAAGTCACATTTGGAACCAACCCAGAGGTTGTCCTTTCTGGAAATTATCCTAGACACAGAAGTGCAGAGGGTGTTTCTTCCACAGGAGAAGGCTTTGGTGATACAAACAATGGTCCAGGATGTCCTGATGCCAGCTCGGGTGTCAGTTCATTAATGCATTCGCCTGTTGGGAAAGATGGTGGCTTCCTGCGAGGCACTCCAGTATGGGAGGTTCCACGCTCGGGCCTTCCAACTGTATCTCCTGGACAAGTGGTCAGGATCTCATCTCCACATGCACCAGAGAATACGTCTGTCGCCGAAGGCCAGGATTTCGCTCCTCTGGTGGCTACAATTACCTCACCGTCTGGGGGGGCGCATGTTCGGGATTCAGGAATGGGTCCTTCTAACCACGGATGCGAGCCTTCGGGGCTGGGAATCAGTCACTCAAGGAGTAACTTTCCAAGGAAGGTGGTCAAGTCTGGATGCCGGCCTGCCCATCAACATCCTGGAACTAAGAGCCGTCTACAACTGTCTTCTTCAGGCGGCCCTTCTTCTAAGAAATCGGGCCATTCAAGTGCAGTCGGACAATGTAACGACAGTAGCCTACATAAACCGACAAGGCTGAACGAAGAGCAGAGCTGCAATGTCGGAGGTGACAAGAATCATCCTCTGGGCAGAAAGACACGCGTTGGCGCTCTCAGCAATCTTCATTCCGGGAGTTGACAACTGGGAAGCAGACTTCCTCAGCAGACACGATCTCCATCCAGGGCTGTGGGGTCTCCGTCCGGAGGTGTTCAAGGAAATAACAGACCTTTGGGGGTTACCCCAAATAGACCTGATGGCCTCTCGTCTCAACAAAAAGCTTTGGCGATATTGTTCCAGGTCGAGGGACCCACGAGCAGTGGCAGTGGACGCCCTGGTGTCGCCGTGGGTGTTCCAGCTGGTGTACGTGTTTCCACCACTTCCACTCATTCCAAGAGTTCTAAAGCTCGTACGGAGAACAGGAGTTCAAGCGATCCTCATTGCTCCAGACTGGCCAAGGCAGGCTTGGTATACGGACCTTCTGAATCTCTTGCAGGAAGAGCCGAGGCCTCTTCGGGAGGACCTGCTGCAGCAGGGGCCGTTCGCCTTGCAAGACTTACCGCGCCTGCGTTTGACGGCATGGAAGTTGAGCGCCTGATACTTGCTCGGAAGGGCATTCCGAAGAAAGTCATTCCTACCCTGATACAGGCTAGGAAAGGGGCAATGTTTAAACATTACCATCGTATTTGGAAGAAATATGTCTCTTGGTGTGAATCCAAGAAGTTTCCTACGGTGGAGTTTCAACTCGGACGTTTTCTATTCCTGCAAGCGGGTGTGGATATGGGCCTGAGGTTGGGATCTGTGAAGGTCCAGATTTTGGCCTTATCCATTTTCTTCCAGACACAATTGACTGCCCTCCCTGAGGTTCAGACTTTTTTTGAAGGGAGTTCTGTACATCCAACCTCCCTTTGTATCGCCTACGGCGCCTTGGGACCTTAACGTGGTGTTGCAGTTCCTCCAGTCGGATTGGTTTAAGCCTCTACAGGAGGTTGAGGTCAAATTTCTTACATGGAAGGCTGTCACGTTGTTGGCCTTAGCTTCGGCTAGGCGTGTGTCCGAATTGGGGGCTTTATCCTGTAAAAGCCCTTACTTGATCTTCCACGAAGATAGAGCTGAGCTCCGGACACGTCAGCAGTTTCTTCCGAAGGTTGTGTCGGCATTTCATATCAACCAACCTATTGTGTTGTGAGTGGCTACTGACTCCTCAATTACATCAAAGTCCTTGGATGTTGTGAGGGCTCTGAAGATATATATGAAGAGAACTTCTCGTCACAGAAAGTCGAACTCTCTGTTTGTCCTATATGATCCCAAAAAAATTGGGTGTCCTGGTTCTAAGCAGACGATCTCTCACTGCATTAGGTTCACTATCCAGCATGCTTATTCTACGGCAGGATTGCCGTGTCCAAAATCTGTTAAGGCCCACCGGTCTTCCTGTGCGGCAGCCCAGGGTGTCTCGGCATTGCAACTTTGCCGAGCTGCAACTTGGTCTGGGTCGAACACGTTTGCAAAGTTTTACAAGTTTGATACTTTGGCCTCTGATGATCTGAAGTTCAGTCAATAAGTTATGCTGGAGCCTCCGCGCTCTCCCTTCTGTTCTGGGAGCTTTGGTACATCCCCATGGTACTAATGTGGACCCCAGCATCCTCTAGGACGTAAGAGAAAATAGGATTTCTTCTGCGGGGTACACTGGGCTCCACAAGTCTGGACAATGGGGTGTAGAGTAGGATCTTGATCCGAGGCACCAACAGACTCAAAGCTTTGACTGTTCCCAGAATGCACAGCGCCGCCTCCTATATCACCCCGCCTCCCAGCACAGGAGCTCAGTTTGTTAGTTGGTGCTGCAGTAAGCAGGCACTTAACAGAGGGGCTGCTCCGGGCAGCCCTAAGAAAGGCTTTTTTTCTGAAGAAAAAGTGAAGACTTCAGGGCAGCAGCAGTGGTAAATGTCTTGTGACATTCTCTGCTGCGGCTCCAGCTCTCCCCAGCGGCACTGTACACTCCCAAGCCCTGGTTGCCGGGTACCTACAGCGGAGGCTCCGGTTTACTTCACGTGAGGCACACACGGCTGGGGCTCTCCAGGATCGCGTGGCCGCGCTTCGGGAGGGGGTTAGTGGGTCCCGCTTGCGGGACCTGGTCTTTATAGCGATCCGGCGCGGTCAGTGGGAGGCGGGCCGCGCGCGCTGGCGATGGACACTGTGGATACAGGCGATCCCACTTGATCACCAGGGCATGGGCGCAGGTCAGGTTTTCTGTCAAAACCGATTTTAATATCGCCCACAGTACCTGGTGGTTTTGCCAGCAAGGGGGATAAGGCTTAGACCTGAAGCCCCTCCCCCAGCCCCAGGGCGCCATTTCCAGCAAGTGTTCCCGCCCTGGAGCTGCATCTCTGTCTTTTCCTCACTCCCTGTCAGTGTCTGCGGCGCCATTACTCCTCAGTTCACTGTTCCTGGGACTGCTGCAGTCACAGACCCATATGAGGAGAATATAGCAGCTGTGGGCTCTGGTTCTGGGGGCTCCTTGCCCCCCAGTGGGACTGTGGCAATGGAGGCACATACTGACCCTCCGTGGGCCGCTTTTTCCACGCTTCTACATACGCTAGTTCACAAACTTAACACCCCCTATGGGACCCCCAATGCCGGTACAACCATATGTGGTCCCTGCAGCTAACCCGCCGTGGGCGGATGATTTATCTGCTCAATTAAAGAAGTTGAACCAGTCCCTGACTACTAAAAAGTCTGACCAACGCTCGCCTAAGTCCAAGAGGTCCTCAAGGCGAGCACCCGTCTCCTCACAATCCACTGCTGTCACTGACACCTCGTCTGATGAGGACAGCGCATACACTGACCCCACAGGTTCTGACTCAGATACGGCTGATGGGGAGGGTAGGTCACATGTGGATGTTCCTGATCTTTTGGAGGCTATTAAGTTAATTCTGCAGATTACGGATGATCCCGAGCCATCCGTTCCTCCTAAGAAACCAGATAGGTTCAAGCGTCAGAAGGTGGTTAAGCAGGTTTTACCTCACTCTGACCACCTAGTGGATATACATCAGGAACCCTGGGAAAGCCCGGGTACGAAGTTTGTGCCTCAAAAGAAGATGCTGGCTCGCTATTCCCTCGCGCCAGAGCTGTCTAAGAATTGGGAAACGCCTCCTCCAGTAGACTCACATGTGGCTAGGATGGTGGTTTTCTCAGCTCTACCTGTCACTACCGTCACGTCTCTGAGAGACCCTACGGGCAAACGTGTCGAGGGTTGTCTGAAAGCGATTTACACCCTCACGAGTGCTGCACAAAGGCCCACCATTGCAGCTACATGGGCTGCAGAGGCTATTGAAGCATGGGCCTTGGCGTTAGGAGCTGAAATCTCCTCTGACCAGGCTAGACAGTGCTTGTCATATATTGTCACAGCTCCTCGCTATATTAAAGAGGCGGCTTCTGATGCCGGTATCCTAGCAGCCAAGGCCTCTACTACGTCAGTACTGGCTCGCCGGATATTGTGGCTGAGATCCTGGTCTGTGGATCTGGACTCTAGAAAAACCCTGGAGGTACTCCCTTTCAAGGGAGATATTTTGTTTGGGGAGGACTTAAATAAGATAGTGGCTGACTTGGCTACTGCCAAAACTGCTTGTCTGCCTAATACAGCTCCTTCTGTGTCGAAGGCCAAAGGCACGTCCTTTCGCCCCTTTCGTCCTTCAGGTAAAGCAAAAGGTCAGGCGTACCATAAGCAGGCCAGCCCTTCCAAACCTGGTAAGCCGAAGCCCAAAAGAGCCTGGGCTGTCAGCCAGCTGCCAAGACTGATAAGCCTGCCGCATGACGGGGCGGGCCTCCCCCTGGGGGATCCCAGGGTGGGTGGCCGGCTTCTAGGATATACCCAGGAATGGTTGAAGACCACTTCAGATGCCTGGGTACGGGAAGTCGTCACTCGAGGTTACACCATAGCCTTCAAAAACCTACACCCTCACCGATTTTGCCAAACAGACGTCCCGTCGGACCAGACAAAGGCAAACACTCTACATTCGGTGGTACAGACCCTCCTGGATACAGGAGTCGTAGTACAGGTGCCTCTTGCTCAGAGAGGCCAGGGGTACTATTCTCCGCTGTTTCTAGTCCCAAAACCGAATGGGTCCTCCCGGCCCATTCTCAATCTGAAGGCACTGAACAGGTTTGTGAAGGTATCCAAGTTCCGTATGGAAACCCTTCGCTCGATAGTTCTGGCCTTGGAACCTGGGGACTACATGGTCTCCCTGGACATACAGGATGCTTACCTGCATATTCCTATAGCAGTGTCACATCAACAATACCTGAGGTTTGCTATTGGCAACCTACATTACCAGTTTCGGGCGTTACCTTTTGGTTTAACAACGGCTCCGCAAGTCTTCACCAAAGTTATGGTGGTGATGACGGTGGTACTCCGCCGTCAAGGGGTCAGGATACTGCCGTATCTGGACGACTTGTTAATCTTGGCAAATTCCCCAGATCTTCTCCTGCGTCATCTGGACATGACGATCCAGTTTCTACAAGCCCACGGGTGGCTCATCAACTGGAAGAAATCCTCCCTGGTCCCTGCTCAGAGCATGGTGCACCTGGGAGCGCTGTTGGACACTCACAACCAGAGATTGTACTTGTCTCAGGAGAAAGTCCTGAAGCTTCAGGACAGGATTCGTTGCTTCCTTTCTCATCCGCAGGTGTCGATACATTCGGCAATGCAGGTGCTGGGCCTCATGGTCTCGGCATTCGACATGGTGGAGTATGCTCAATTCCATTCTCGCCCCCTCCAGAGGCTGATCTTAGCCAAGTGGGACGGCCTGCCTCACCGGATCAGGTCTCATATGATCTCTTTGACTCCGGAGGTCCGTCTGTCGCTGCTCTGGTGGCTCCAGGACCAACAATTGTGCAGGGGCCGTCCCTTCTGGATATCCAACTGGGTCCTGTTGACGACAGATGCCAGTCTAAGAGGTTGGGGCGCAGTGCTGGAGCAGCACTCCTTGCAGGGTCGGTGGACCAAAGAGGAATCTCTCCTCTCGATCAACATTCTGGAATTGCGGGCGGTCTTCAATGCGTTGAACCTAGCCCAGCATTTGATTCAGAACCGTCCTGTTCAAGTACAGTCGGACAACGCCACCACAGTGGCTTACATAAATCATCAAGGCGGCACTCAAAGCCGTCTGGCAATGAAGGAAGTCTCACGGATTCTACGTTGGGCAGAACGCCATCTACCGGCAATATCGGCAATATTCATTCCGGGAGTCCTGAATTGGGAAGCGGACTTTCTCAGTCGACAGGACGTACATGCCGGTGAGTGGGGCCTCCATCCAGAAGTCTCCTCGTGGAAAGGTGGGGTCTTCCAGATGTAGATCTGATGGCGTCTCGACACAATCACAAGGTTCCGGTCTTCGGAGCAAGGACAAGGGAACCTCAAGCAGCATTCGTGGATGCGCTGGCGGTGCCGTGGAGGTTTCGGCTGCCGTACGTGTTCCCTCCGGTGTCGCTCCTGCCCAGGGTAATTCGGAAGTTCAAGCAAGAAAAAGGAAATCTGCTTCTCATAGCTCCGGCGTGGCCCAGACGGCACTGGTTCTCAGACCTGCAAGGCCTATCGTCAGAGCGTCCACTTCTACTTCCACAACGTCCAGACCTCCTCGTTCAGGGCCCTTGTGTCTACCAGGATCTAGCCCGGCTATCTTTGACGGCGTGGCTCTTGAAGCTTCCGTCTTGATGGCTAAGGGTTTTTCTGAAGAGGTCATTAAAACTATGTTGCGGGACCGGAAACCGGCTTCTGCTCGGATTTACCATAGGGTCTGGCATTCATACTTTGTTTGGTGCGCATCCAACAATTATGACGCTCCCAAGTTTAGTACAGCCAAACTGTTGGCTTTTCTGCAGCAGGGCCTAGATTTAGGCCTGCGTCTGGCCTCCCTCAAGGTTCATATTTCTGCCTTGTCGGTGTGGTTTCAGAGAAAATTGCGACTTTACCTGATGTTCATACTTTCACTCAGGGTGTGTTGCGTTACCAACCTCCCTATGTCCTGTGGTTCCTTGGGACTTGTCGGTGGTTTTGGAGGCGTTGCAGGAGCCTCCATTCGAACCTCTTGGTTCAGCTGACCTTAAGTGGCTTTCCCTTAAGGTGGTGTTCTTGCTGGCTATTGCTTCTGCTAGAAGGGTGTCGGATCTGGGAGCCTTGTCTTGTAGTTCCCCATATCTGACTTTTCACCGTGACCGGGCGGTTCTTAGGACTCGTCCCGGATATTTCCCTAAGGTGGTTGCTTCGTTCCACCTTAATCAGGAGATTGTGGTTCCGGCCTTTGTCTCTCCTGATCTGTCTCCCAAAGAGCGGTCTTTGGATGTGGTACGGGCTCTCCGTATCTATGTGAAGAGAACTGCTTCTATTCGAAAATCTGATTCTCTCTGTTTTGTTTGGATTTCACAAACGTGGCTGGCCTGCTCACAAGCAGACCCTGGCCAGATGGATTAGAATGGTGATTGCACATGCTTATGTGAAGGCTGGTCTCTCTGCTCCTGTTCACATTACGGCCCATTCTACTCGGTCTGTTGGACCTTCTTGGGTGGCCCAACGTGGTGCGACCCTTGAACAGTTGTGCAAGGCGGCTACGTGGTCCTCTGGGAACACGTTCATAAGGTTCTATGCCTTCGATACTGCCGCTTCCCAGGATGCTTCCTTTGGACGCCGGGTTCTTGTGCCCGCTACAGTGCGTCCCCTCCCATAAGGAACTGCTTTAGGACATCCCCATTGTCCAGACTTGTGGAGCCCAGTGTACCCCCCAGCAGAAAACGAGATTTATGGTAAGAACTTACCTTTGTGAAATCTCTTTCTGCGAGGTACACTGGGCTCCAAGGGGCGCCCACCCTGACGCACTTAGCTTCTTTGGGTTAATTTGGCATTAGCCGCTGACACTTCTCTTGTCGTGAGAGTGTGGTGTATGTAGCTACTAACCGTTGTCGTCTCTTTTCCTGCTACTGCATTGGGCTGGTTAACTAAAACTGAGCTCCTGTGCTGGGAGGCAGGGTGATATAGGAGGCGGCGCTGTGCATTCTGGGAACAGTCAAAGCTTTGAGTCTGTTGGTGCCTCGGATCAAGATCCTACTCTACACCCCATTGTCCAGACTTGTGGAGCTTACCATAAATCTTGTTTGTGGTTACCTACCGGTAAATCCTTTTCTCGTAGTCCGTAGAGGATGCTGGACGCCTACCCAGCGCTTTGTTTTCCTGAAATCGTTATATGGTTCAGTACATTTTTGTTTAGTTATGTACTGCATTGTTACTTGGTAAGTAATGGCCCTCATTCCGAGTTGATCGGTCGCAAGGCGAATTTAGCAGAGTTACACACGCTAAGCCGCCGCCTACTGGGAGTGAATCTTAGCTTCTTAAAATTGCGACCGATGTATTCGCAATATTGCGATTACTAACTACTTAGCAGTTTCAGAGTAGCTCCAGACTTACTCTGCCTGTGCGATCAGTTCAGTGCTTGTCGTTCCTGGTTGACGTCACAAACACACCCAGCGTTCGCCCAGGCACTCCCACCGTTTCTCCAGCCACTCCTGCGTTTTTTCCGGAAACGGTAGCGTTTTCAGCCACACGCCCATAAAACGCCGTGTTTCCGCCCAGTAACACCCATTTCCTGTCAATCACATTACGTTCGCCGGAGCGATGAAAAAGCCGTGAGTAAAAATACTTTCTACATAGCAAAGTTACTTGGCGCAGTCGCAGTGCGAACATTGCGCATGCGTACTAAGCGGATTTTCATTGCGATGCGATGAAAAATACCGAGCGAACAACTCGGAATGAGGGCCAATGTTTCAGCAGTTGCTTGGAGTTTCAAGCAAGTTAGCTTGATGTGCCTTGTATGTGTGAGCTGGTATGAATCTCGCCACTATCTGTGTTAAATCCTTCTCTCGAAGATGTCCGTCTCCTCGGGCACAGTTTCTAGACTGAGTCTGGTAGGGGCATAGAGGGAGGAGCCAGCCCGCACTCCCAAACTCTTAAAGTGCCAATGGCTCCTGGTGGACCCATCTATACCCCATGGTACTAATGTGGACCCCAGCATCCTCTACGTAACTAGTATCACTTCCATGTATCTGAGATGAGCAATTATCACAGAACTCACTTTTGTGAATACCCGAGGCGCTGATGAGAGGCCAAACATAATGGTTTTGATGTACAGCGAACTTTAAGTACGCGTGATGCGGTTGCCAAATTGGAATGTGTAAGAACGCATTCTTGAGGTCCTGTGAATTTATGAATTTCTTTGGTTCTAGACTCACTATTACTGACCGCAGCAATTTTATCTTGAACCTGTAGTAAGTGACCTACTGATTGAGCACCTTTAGGTTCAATATTGGTCTGACTAAGCCGTCCGGCTTTGGTACTACAAAAAAAAAAATTGGAATAAAGTTCCTGATCTTGTGTACTGGAACTGAATAGCAATCTACAACACTGTCTTGTTGTGTGCTAACAGAGGCAGACTTGTCCTGAAAAAGCACATTGGTGTAAACTCTAAAACTGCATTTGCAACCTTTGAACAAAAACTTGTGGATCCACGTATCTGTGGATGACTGAAACCACGCCAAAGGAAACGCCTGAAGACATGCTCGCATAACTGAAGAACAGAGATGTGCTGGAAGGCCGCCCTGCCACTGGTTTGTTAGCTGGCTTTGTGTTTTGACGACGGCTAGCTTGTAAAGCACGTCTTATAAGCCGTCTACTGTGTACGGTTGTTGTTGTCGAGTACGGCCTCTAAAGGACTGAGATCTTAGCGATAGCCTAGCGTATTTCCTTTCAAGAACTGGTGGTGGCAACGGTAGGAAAAACAGACTTTCCCCAACTAGCCTGATAAATTAATTAAATTTGTCCCAATAAGGAATAACTAACATATTGCCAGCATAAGGCAATGCCTGTATTCCTTGATTGAATCAGCCTCGGCCTGCCAAGTCGGTAACCAAAGTGCCCGATGGTCGCAATACTAGAGGGCGAAATCTAAGAACTTACGTGACCAACATCAATAGATGCCGTAGCGAAATACTCCATTGAATCACAAATGTGATCGTTTATAAGTTAAAAGGTGGGTCAAGTCCCCCCCCCCTTTTTTTTTGTCTTTGGGAAGCGACCCTGTTGTAGGCCGAACTTGAGCTGTGTGGCCTATGCAACTCCAGCTATGTTAACCCAACTCCAACTAAAGTAAGTCTAAGCAACACTCCTGCTGCATTATAAATGGACTTTAGCAGTGCTCTCATCTTACGCTGGAACGGGTCTTGAAGCATTGCAGCTGGGAATGGAATAGTTAACTTATTAGAAAATTTTGAACCAAAGAGTCCACTGGTGTCTAAATTTCCCAGTTAGTCATCATCGTGGAAAAGGCTAGTTAAACAAAAATCTCTTTGCGCAGAAAAGCGTTTATTCCGTTTTAATAAACCTCATTTGTGTCCTGATACAGGTTGAGTATCCCTTATCCAAAATGCTTGGGATCAGGGGTATTTTGGATATCGGATTTTTCCGTATTTTGGAATAACTGCATACCATAATGAGATATCATGGTGATGGGACCTAAATATAAGCACAGAATGGATTTATGTTTCATATACACCTTATACACACAGCCTGAAGGTCATTTTAGCCAATATTTTTTATAACTTTGTGCATTAAACAAAGTGTGTCTACATTCACACAATTCATTTATGTTTCATATACACCTTATACACACAGACTGAAGGTCATTTAATATAATATATTTAATAACTTTGTGTATTAAACAAAGTTTGTGTACATTGAGCCATCAAAAAACAAAGGTTTCACTATCTCACTCTCACTCAAAAAAGTCCGTATTTCGGAATATTTCGTATTTCGGAATATTTGGATATTGGATACTCAACCTGTATATTCAGGACTGGCATTGAATCTACAAAAAATAACACTGGGGAAACTGGTAATTATGAGACATTTGATGAGTACTTTTATGAATTGAACTATATATGGGCGTTTGTAAACCCTGCACAGTTCTAGAAATAGTTAGAGCGCTGTGGCTGCTCAGACGGTGTTACTGTGAAACAGACTTAGCCGTCTCACTTTCTCTCCATGCAGCGGACAATTGTGACTTCAAATCAGCCATTACACCTGCCATCATCGCTCAAAGAGGATCAGGGCAGAGGTCCTTATTTGGACCCGTATGTACAAGACACACTGTGCAAGTGGGACAGACAGACAGTAGATTAATAAAAAATAATAGTGCACCAAACGCTAGTATGTTCGGTATGTCTTACTGAAGAAACCCTACTAACACCCCTGCCCCCTCCAGTGGTCATGTGTTGTAGGCCGACCAAATTCCTGTAGGAAGAGGCAGGAAGTATAAAATGGCGTCCACAGCATGCATACATATATATAAAAATATACACACATATACATCCTCAGCATAGTCTTTTTATTAGCCTGTCTTGCCCTTAGTTATGTAAACCTAAGTAATACATAGCAAAATGCACAAGCTAACACATCTATTAACCTTATAAACCCAGCTGGACTGGGGCCTTTATATATATATATATATATATATACCCCCACAGCTATAACCCTGTGCATAGTGGGAGATGAATATACATCCCCATGGCTGAAGCGTGAGCTGACTTGCAGCGGCAGTACTGCGCCTCGTGGGGAGCAGTGACGGGCTCAGGGCAGCATATAATTTTTAGCCCTGCACTTAGAATAAAAAATATCTCCCACCCCCGGAGCGGCGGCAGCGTAAGCTGACCGTCCACTCCTTGTTCATCAGATACAACATCATGTGGGGCTGGCAGCATATCACCCTGTGAGGGCCGCGCTATAACAAACTTTCCCCACACTCAGAGCGGCGGCAGCGTGTGTGACAGCGCCTCATGGAGAGCATTGAGGAGGGGCGCTGGGCGCAATGTTATCCGGAGACTCGGTATGTGTTTTATACACCACAGTGGAAACGTCCTCCACATCCAGAAAGGCGGGAGCTGATCACCCGCTTACTGCCGCGGCTGTGACTTATAGGGAGAAGTGAGGCGCGCCAGGCAGTGGGCTAAATGGGAGCCTTAACAGATACCCACTTCACCCAGAGCGGCGGCAGCAAGATCTGACTGTTCGCTCTCTGCAGCAGCGGTAACATCACCATGTGGTAAGCTGTAAGGAGCGCATTAGTTTCAGACGATACTTACAGTTAATCCAGTGCGGCGGCAGCATGAGCTGACCTCCGCTATAGACAACCCAGACCGACACACAGAGTGATGGCAGCATGAGCTGACCGCCAGTTCAGTACCTTTTTTGGAGTCTGGAGCACCGACAGGGCTTCTCTCTAAGCTCTATCCTGCTCCCTCAGCCAGGGCTGGAATCAGCTGATGCTGATGAAGGGCTATGGTGGTACTCCTCTGTCTGAGTGCCGACAAGCCTTTGCTGCTTGAAGCAGCACACACAGACCTGGACCCAAGCTTCTTAAAAAGCTGGGAAGGGCTCTGGTTAAAAATTAAAAGGTAAAAATTAAAAAATAAAATTGAAAATTCTGGAGCTTCAGTCCAGGATGTGCGTATCCCATGAGGCACATAAAAAACACTGAGGCATCTTGGGAGTATGGAGGAAAAGGAGGATTACACATTTAAATATTTAAATGTGCCTATCCCTGCTATCGCACTGTCCATATCCCAAGAGTACTCCAATGACCCTTAGTGGATGAAAAATAAATTACTTTACCTGTTAGCTGAGAAGGATAAATCACATCACAGCCACTTAATGTCAGCTTCCTCAAGTTTTATTTGGCAGAAGGAAGTATGTTAAGCCAGGGTCCTTTTCTTAGTTTCCATCAGCTGGTTTTACTGGTGGCTGTTGAAACCATGTTCCTGATAGCAAAGGGCCAGTCTATGGCCCTCATTCCGAGTTGATCGGTCGCAAGGCGAATTTAGCAGAGTTACACACGCTAAGCCGCCGCCTACTGGGAGTGAATCTTAGCTTCTTAAAATTGCGACCGATGTATTCGCAATAATGCGATTACTAACTACTTAGCAGTTTCAGAGTAGCTCCAGACTTACTCTGCCTGTGCGATCATTTCAGTGCTTGTCGTTCCTGGTTGACGTCACAAACACACCCAGCGTTCGCCCAGGCACTCCCACCGTTTCTCCGGCCACTCCTGCGTTTTTTCCGGAAACGGTAGCGTTTTCAGCCACACGCCCCTGAAACGCCGTGTTTCCGCCCAGTAACACCCATTTCCTGTCAATCACATTACGATCGCCGGAGCGAAGAAAAAGCCGTGAGTAAAAATACTTTCTTCATAATAAAGTTACTTGGCGCAGTCGCAGTGCGAACATTGCGCATGCGTACTAAGCGGATTTTCACTGCGATGCGATGAAAAATACCGAGCGAACAACTCGGAATGAGGGCCTATGAGAGTGTAATATAGATTATATTTAGGGCCGTGGACCTGAAGTTGGCCAGGAATAACCATAGATTATGGAAGACATGGGGGTTTATTTACTAATATTCGTGTGTTTGCCGTTTTTAAGGGTGTTTGAACTCGAATGGTATCGGGTGCATTTTACTGCAACTTTTTGAATCCTGATACGGTTATTCACTAAGCTGCCGAGTTTTGCACAATCGTTTTTTCCGATGTCGATGTGATTCGTAATATCAGGCAGTGTTTTACGGGAGTGATGAGTAAAACACTGCCTGACAAAACACAAGGAATCCCGGACGGATCTGTGAGATCCGTGCAGGGCTTCATTGTGTACCTTAAAAAGTTGTTTAAAGTCTTAAAAAATCTGAAAAAAATTGCGTGGGGTCCCCCCTCCTAAGCACAACCAGCCTCGGGCTCTTTGAGCCGGTCCTGGTAGAAAAAATATGGGGGGGAAAATTACAGGGGTTCCCCCATATTTCTTCAACCAGCACCGGGCTCTGCGCCTGGTCCTGGTTCCAAAAAATACGGGGGACAAAAAGCGTAGGGGTCCCCCATATTTTTTAAACCAGCACCGGGCTCCACTAGCCAGGTACATAATGCCACAGCCGGGGGACACTTTTATACTGGTCCCTGCGGCCCTGGCATTACATACCCAACTAGTCACCCCTGGCCGGGGTACCCTGGAGGAGTGGGAACCCCTTAAATTAAGGGGTCCCCCCCCTCCAGGCTCCCAAGGGCCAGGGGTGAAGCCCGAGGCTGTCCCCCCCCCATCCAAGGGTGGCGGATGGGGGGCTGATAGCCTTGTGAAAAAATTTGAATATTGTTTTTAGTAGCAGTACTACAAGGCCCAGCAAGCCTCCCCCGCAAGCTGGTACTTAGAGAACCACAAGTACCAGCATGCGGTGGAAAACCAGGCCCGCTGGTACCTGTAGTACTACTACTAAAAAAATACCCCCCAAAAAAACAGGACACACACACCGTGAAAGTATACGTTTATTACATACATGCACACCTCCATACATACATACTTACCTATGTTCACACGAGGCTTGGCCCTCTTCTCCATGTAGAATCCTTGGGGTACCTGTGTTAAAAATTATACTCACATAATCCAGGGTAGAATCCGACCTTTGAATAATCCACGTACTTGGCAAAAAAAAAAAAAAAACGGAAACCCGACCACGCACTGAAAGGTGGATTATTCAAAGGTCGGATTCTACCCTGGATTATGTGAGTATAATTTTTAACACAGGTACCCCAAGGATTCTACATGGAGAAGAGGACCGAGCCTCGTGTGAACATAGGTAAGTATGTATGGATGGAGGTGTGCATGTATGTAATAAACTTATACTTTCACGGTGTGTGTGTCCTGTTTTTTTTTGGGTATTTCTCTAACGTCCTAGTGGATGCTGGGGACTCCGTCAGGACCATGGGGAATAGCGGCTCCGCAGGAGACAGGGCACAAAAGCAAGCTTTTAGGATCACATGGTGTGTACTGGCTCCTCCCCCTATGACCCTCCTCCAAGCCTCAGTTAGGTTTTTGTGCCCGGCCGAGAAGGGTGCAATCTAGGTGGCTCTCTTAAAGAGTTACTTAGAAAAAGTTTTTAGGTTCTTTATTTTCAGTGAGTCCTGCTGGCAACAGGCTCACTGCATCGAGGGACTTAGGGGAGAGATTTTCAACTCACCTGCGTGCAGGATGGATTGGATTCTTAGGCTACTGGACATAGCTCCAGAGGGAGTCGGAACACAGGGCTCGCCCTGGGGTTCGTCCCGGAGCCGCGCCGCCGACCCCCCTTGCAGACGCTGAAGATGAAGAGGTCCGGAACCAGGCGGCAGAAGACTCTCAGTCTTCATCAGGTAGCGCACAGCACTGCAGCTGTGCGCCATTGTTGTCAGCACACTTCACACAGCGGTCACGGAGGGTGCAGGGCGCTGGAGGGGGGCGCCCTGGGCAGCAATGTATAATACCTGTATGGCGAAAAATACATCACATATAGCCCTTGAGGCTATATGGATGTATTTAACCCCTGCCAGATATCTAAAACTCCGGAGAAGAAGCCCGCCGAAAAGGGGGCGGGGCCTATTCTCCTCAGCACACAGCGCCATTTTCCCTCACAGAAAGGCTGGTGGGAAGGCTCCCATGCTCTCCCCTGCACTGCACTACAGAAACAGGGTTAAAACAGAGAGGGGGGGCACTGATTTGGCGATATGTATATATATTAAAATGCTATAAGGGAGGAACACTTATATAAAGGTTGTCCCTGGATAATTATAGCGTTTTGGTGTGTGCTGGCAAACTCTCCCTCTGTCTCCCCAAAGGGCTAGTGGGTCCTGTCCTCTATCAGAGCATTCCCTATGTGTGTGCTGTATGTCGGTACGTGTGTGTCGACATGTATGAGGAAAATATTGGTGAGGAGGCGGAGCAAATTGCCTGTAATGGTGATGTCACTCTCTAGGGAGTCGACACCGGAATGGATGGCTTATTTATGGAAATTACATGACAATGTCAACACGCTGCAAGCCGGTTGACGACATGAGAGGGCCGGCGAACAAATTAGTATCTGTCCAGGCGTCTCAAACACCGTCAGGGGCTGTAAAATGCCCATTTACCTCAGTCGGTCGACACAGACCCAGACACGGACACTGATTTCAGTGTCGACGGTGAAGAAACAAACGTATTTTCTTTTAGGGCCACACGTTAAGGGCAATGATGGAGGTGTTACATATTTCTGATACTCCAAGTACCACAAAAAAGGGTATTATGTGTGAGGTGAAAAAACTACCTGTAGTTTTTCCTGAATCAGATAAATTAAATGAAGTGTGTGATGATGCGTGGGTTTCCCCCGATAGAAAATTATTGGCGGTATACCCTTTCCCGCCAGAAGTTAAGGCGCGGTGGGAAACACCCCTCAGGGTGGATAAGGCGCTCACACGCTTATCAGAACAAGTAGCGGTACCATCTACGGATAGGGCCGTACTTAAGGAGCCAGCTGATAGGAGGCTGAAAAATATCCTAAAAAGTATACACACACATGCTGGTGTTATACTGCGACCAGCGATCGCCTCAGCCTGGATGTGCAGAGCTGAGGTGGCTTGGTCGGATTCCCTGACTAAAAATATTGATACCTTTGACAGGGACAGTATTTTATTGACTTACAGAACTGTCACTATCAGTTTCAAGACGATGCCGTTGGATTGTCCAAGGCACCCCGGGTCCTTACCAAGGTAATGACCGAAAGGAGGATTCGTCTTCAAAGAAAATGGACGACCTCCTGATAAGAACAAGGTCCAGAGAACAGTTGGAGGTCGGAGTAGCACTATCTCAAGTAGTTCTACGACAGCACGGGTGGATTCTAAATATTCCAAAACCGCAGTTGTTCCGACGACACGTCTGCTGGTCCTAGGGATGATTCTGGACACAGTCCAGGAAAAGGTGTTTCTCCCAGAGGAGAAAGCCAGGGAGTTATCCGAGCTAATCGGGATCCGCCTAAAACCAGGAAAAGTGTCAGTGCATCATTGCACAAGAGTCCTGGTAAAAATGGTGGCTTATTACGAAGCGCTTCCATTCGGCAGATTTCACGCAAGAACTCTTCAGTGGGATCTGCTGGACAAATGGTCCGGATCGCATCTTCAGATGCATCAGCGGATAACCCTATATCCAAGGACAAGGGTGTCTCTCCTGTGGTGATTACAGAGTGCTCATCTTCTAGAGGGCCGCAGATTCGGCATTCAGGATTGGATGCTCGTGACCACGGAGGCCAGCCTGAGAGGCTGGGGAGCAGTCACACAAGGAGTGTGATCAAGTCTGGAGAATTCTCTCCACATAAATATACTGGAGCTAAGAGCAAATTTATAATGCTCTAAGCTTAGCAAGACCTCTGCTTCAAGGTCAGCCGGTATTGATCCAGTGGGATAACATCACGGCAGTCGCCCACGTAAACAGAAAGGGCGGCACAAGAAGCAGGAGGGCAGTGGCAAAACTGCAAGGATTTTTCGCTAGGCGGAAAATCATGTGATAGCACTGTCAGCAGTGTTCATTCCGGGAGTGGACGACTGGGAAGCAGACTTCCTCAGCAGGCACGACCTCCACCCGGGAGAGTGGGAACTTCATCGGGAAGTTTTCCGCATGATTGTGAACCGTTGGGAAAGACCAAAGGTGGACATGATGGCGTCCCGCCCGAACAAAAAATGGGACAGGTATTGCGCCAGGTCACGAGACCTTCAGGCGATAGCTGTGGACGTCCTGGTAACACCGTGGGTGTAACAGTCGGTGTATGTGTTCCCTCCTCTGCTTCTCATAACCAAGGTATTGAGAATTATAAGACATAGAGGAGTAAGAACTATACTCGTGGCTCCGGATTGGCCAAGAGGGACTTGGTAACCGGAACTTCAAGAGATGCTCACAGAGGACTAATGGCCTCGGGAGCTAAGAAGGGATTTGCTTTCAGCAAGTACCATGTCTGTTCCAAGAGGAACCGTGGCATCGGCCTTTAAGAAAGGACCTGCTCCAGCAGGGACCTTGTCTGTTCCAAGACTTACCGCGACTGCGTTTGACGGCATGGCGGTTTGAACGCCGGATCCTAAGGGAAAAGGCATTCTGGAAGAGGTCATACCTACCCTGGTCAAAGCCAGGAAGGAGGTGACCGCACAACGTTATCACCACATGTGGTAAAAATATGTTGCGTGGGTGAGGCCAGGAAGGCCCCACGAAAAAAATTTCAACTAGGTCGATTTCTGCACTTCCTGCAAACAGGAGTGTCTATGAGCCTCAAATTGGGGTCCATTAAGGTTCAAGTTTCGGCCCTATAGATTTTCTTCCAGAAAGAATTGGCTTCAGTTCCTGAAGTCCAGACGTTTGTCAAGGGAGTATTGCATATACAGCCCTTCTGTGCCTCCAGTGGCACCGTGGGATCTCAACGTAGTGTTGGGATTCCTCAAATCATATTGGTTTGAACCACTCAAATCTGTGGATTTGAAATATCTCACATGGAAAGTGACCATGCTGTTGGCCCTGGCCTCGGCCAGGCGATTGTCAAAATTGGCGGCTTTGTCTTACAAAAGCCCATATTTGATTTTCCATTCGGACAGGGCAGAACTGCGGACTCGTCCCCAGTTTCTTCCTAAGGTGGTGTCAGCGTTTCACCTGAAACAACCTATTGTGGTGCCTGCGGCTACTAGGGACTTGGAGGACTCCAAGTTGCTAGACGTTGTCAGGGCCCTGAAAATATATATATATATATATATAATTCCAGGACGGCTGGAGTCAGAAAGTCTGACTTGCTGTTTATATTGTAGGCACCCAAAAAGCTGGGTGCTCCTGCTTCTAAGCAGACTATTGCTCGTTGGATTTGTAGTACAATTCAGCTTGCACATTCTGTGGCAGGCCTGCCACAGCCAAAATCTGTAAATGCCCATTCCACAAGGAAGGTGGGCTCATCTTGGGCGGCTGCCCGAGGGGTCTCGGCTTTACAACTTTGCCGAGCAGCTACTTGGTCAGGGGCAAACACGTTTGCTAAATTCTACAAATTTGATACCCTGGCTGAGGAGGACCTGGAGTTCTCTCATTCGGTGCTGCAGAGTCATCCGCACTCTCCCGCCCGTTTGGGAGCTTTGGTATAATCCCCATGGTCCTGACGGAGTCCCCAGCATCCACTAGGACGTTAGAGAAAATAAGATTTTACTTACCGATAAATCTATTTCTCATAGTCCGTAGTGGATGCTGGGCGCCCATCCCAAGTGCGGATTGTCTGCATTACTTGTACATAGTTATTGTTACAAAAAAATCGGGTTATTATTGTTGTGAGCCATCTTTTTTAGAGGCTACTTCATTGTTATCATACTGTTAACTGGGTTCAAATCACAAGTTGTACGGTGTGATTGGTGTGGCTGGTATGAGTCTTACCCGGGATTCAAGATCCTTCCTTATTGTGTACGCTCGTCCGGGCACAGTACCTAACTGAGGCTTGGAGGAGGGTCATAGGGGGAGGAGCCAGTACACACCATGTGATCCTAAAAGCTTGCTTTTGTGCCCTGTCTCCTGCAGAGCCGCTATTCCCCATGGTCCTGACGGAGTCCCCAGCATCCACTACGGACTATGAGAAATAGATTTATCGGTAAGTAAAATCTTATTTTTTGTAGTAGTAGTACTACAGGTACCAGCGGGCCTGGTTTTCCACCACATGCTGGTACTTGTGGTTCTCCAAGTACCAGCTTGCGGGGGAGGCTTGCTGGGACTTGTAGTACTGCTACTAAAAACAATATTCACATTTTTTCACAAGGTTCTCAGCCCCCCATCCGCCGCCCTTGGATGGGGGGGGACAGCCTCGGGCTTGACTCCTGGCCCTTGGGTGGCTGGAGGGGGGGACCCCTTGATTTAAGGGGTTCCCACTCCTCCAGGGTACCCCGGCCAGGAGTGACTAGTTGGGTATGTAATGCCAGGGCCGCAGGGACCAGTATAAAAGTGTCCCCCGGCTGTGGCATTATGTACCTGGCTAGTGGAGCCCGGTGCTGGTTTCAAAAATACGGGGGACCCCTACGCTTTTTGTCCCCCGTATTTTTGGAACCAGGACCAGGCGCAGAGCCCGGTGCTGGTTGATTAAATATGGGGGAACCCCTGTCATTTTTTTCACCATATTTTTTCAACCAGGACCGGCTCAAAGAGCCCGAGGCTGGTTATGCTTAGGAGGGGGGACCCCACGCAATTTTTTTCTCAGTTTTTACACTAAACAGACCCTTTCCCATAGATAACCATGCACAGATCTCACTGATCCGAGCATGGTTATCCAAACTCTACTGGAAAAAGCAGGTCTATTTTTTTGCTGCTTTTTTTAACGATTCGAAAAAAAACAGACCCGCACTTGAGCACTCAGAGACTAACACCCAAATACGAATGAATAGTGAATGCCCGTATTCTATGAAATATCAGCCGCGTTTGACCGATGGTCTATTCATTCGTATTTGTGAACGTTGTCATTCAAACCATTACGAATAGTCCAAACACTGCCGAGATTGGTGCTTAGTGAATTCCCGGATTGGGGAGGTCATTCCGAGTTGTTCGCTCGGTAAAAATCTTCGCATCGCAGCGATTTTCCGCTTAATGCGCATGCGCAATGTCCGCACTGCGACTGCGCCAAGTAAATTTGCTATGCAGTTAGGAATTTTACTCACGGCTTTTTCATCGGTCTGGCGATCGTAATGTGATTGACAGGAAATGGGTGTTACTGGGCGGAAACAGGCCGTTTTATGGGCGTGTGGGAAAAAACGCTACCGTGTCCGGAAAAAACGCAGGAGTGGCTGGAGAAACGGGGGAGTGTCTGGGCGAACGCTGGGTGTGTTTGTGACGTCAAACCAGGAACGACAAGCACTGAACTGATCGCAGATGCCGAGTAAGTCTGGAGCTACTCAGAAACTGCTACGAGGTGTGTAATCGCAATATTGCGAATACATCGGTCGCAATTTTAAGATGCTAAGATTCACTCCCAGTAGGCGGCGGCTTAGCATGAGCAAATCTGCTAAAATCCGCTTGCGAGCGAACAACTCGGAATGACCTCCTGGGACTTAGAAAAAAAAACACAAATCGGACAAACTCTGATTTTTAGTAAATACTGGCCATGGTGTGAGCGGCTGGTGTTTCCTGCTTGACCTCAGATTGTCCTAACCATCCTGTTCTGCTGATCCTGTACCGCCATCTCCTGTACGACCAATCTTGTTCTGACTTTCCCGATGAAGCCTGTGTACACCTGGAACTTGGACAGATTGCTGTGAGCTACATGTCACCTTGCAGCGGAAACATTATGGGGTCACTGTCCAGTGACATGTTAGACATACCTCTGCTTGTGGTGGTGCTAACCCGGGCTTACTTTCTTTTTCAGGGTTCATAGCCATCCACAGGGAAGTTGCTGGGGTATGATGGAGGAGACTAGGATCAGGGCCAAACAGTTCAGCTTTTTGCTCCCAAGATGCACTGGTTCTTCTCCCCTCATACCCTTCCCACAGCTCAAGTTCTTCAGTTTAGGTTTGGTGCCAGCAGGAGCTTCACATATTATAACAGTGGGGCTGCTTTTAAGAAGCCCAAGCTTTCTGGAGAATTCTACAAAAGGTTCTATAAAATGAGATTTGTTTGGTATTTGGGGCATAGTAAGAAACCAGAGTGGTCTCAACATTATCTAACTGACCCACTAAAATTAAATATCTCCTGTCAGGGTCTTCATATTTAGAGGATAAAATAAACGGGCAATGTTGCGCTATAAGAAGGGCTACTCCAGCTTTCTTGGCGGGTCCATTAGCCGTATAACAATGGGGGTAACGTGAGTTAGTGAAGAGGGGGGGATTCTGACTCTGAAAGTGTGTTTCCTGCACCGCGACCACCTGTGCCCTAAGCTTATGAAAATAATTCAAGGCCACTCTCCGCTTTTGGGGGGAGTTAAGCCCTTTAGCATTAATAGAGACTGGGGGGGTAATTCCAAGTTGATTGCAGCAGGATTTTTGTTAGCAATTGGGCACTACCATGTGCACTGCAGGGGAGGCAGATATAACATGTGCAGAGAGAGTTAGATATGGGTGAGGTGTGTTCAATCTGCAATCTAATTTGCAGTGTAAAAATAAAGCAGCCAGTATTTACCCTGCACAGAAACAAAATAACCCACCCAAATCTAACTCTTTCTGCACATGTTTTATCTGCCTCCCCTGCAGTGCACATGATTTTGCCCAATTGCTAAAAAAAAATCCTGCTGCGATCAACTTGGAATTACCCCCTATGTGCACCATAATTAACTACAAATAGAGCTGTTGATTCTGCAGACCAACTTCCTTGCACAAACCGACGTACCTGATGAGGGAGGGATAACACACACAAAAAAAAAAAACAGGTGGGAAAACATAGGGAAAATAAAAAAAGACAAAACTCCTGAGATCATAACCAGTCGTCATAGTATGGCGGCTGTGGGGGCTAAAGGGAGGGTTAGTGGCATATCCCCCGCCTGCCACCTTACATTTGTACTGTAAAATAGTGAACACGAGAACATCTTAATAAGAAAGAAACAGATGAATACACAGATGTTTGAGCAAAATGTTAAGAGCAGATAAGGCGGAGCAAATCGCTCCAGCATATTAACATAACGTAGCAATCAAAACACTAGAATTAGCCCAGCGACTCTCACAACATATCAGAATTCACCATCAGGTCGACATTAATAATAAACAGCTATGTCCGAGGAGGCGTTAGGCAAAACGCTTGAGAAACAGCCATCAATAGAACAAATTGTGCAAACAGTAAGTCACACCTGAAACACGGATAGCCCGCACCCTCTATCCAGCGCCTCCTCAAACACACCACGACCTTCAAAAATTCTGATAGGGACACAAACAAAAATGAAACATCAAGACAACAATATCTGGAGAGTCACTGGGGTCATAACAGCAAAAACATAACAGCCATATATGTTGCACGACCCATAGACGGCACTCTCACCCCACCGAGGACCAGTCCTGCTGAAGTCGACAGGGGGGTGGGGGGGTGGGGGCGAGTCCGAAGGGGGTCCCGCAATGTTCCATGATTTAAGCAATTTCGCCCCATCATCAGCAGTAGAAATAGAAACAGTGGAGCCATCTCGGGAAATCAACAACTTAGTCGGGAAACCCCAACGGTAAGGGATATTAGCCTTTCTGAGGGCAGCAGTGATGGGATGAAACGATCGTCGTTTATAGAGTGTGGCTGCAGACAAATCTCCGGAGAGTTGAAGTCCCTGAAGAGCAGCAGATGAGTCAGACGTCGGTCTAGATGCTTTCAGTAAAGCCTCTTTGACGTGGAAGTAATGCAGCTTCATTAGGACATCTCTAGGGGCATCATCTGGGGCCGCTCTGGCCTTTGGTAACCGATGTATCCGATCAATAAGGAAGTCCGTAGAGGGGGACTGAGGCAATAGAGCTTTAAATAAGGCCACTACATAATCATGTAAACTGCTGTGCGACACAGATTCGGGAACACCACGCAGTTTAATGTTGCTCCGTCGCGATCTATCCTCTAAATCCGTGACCTTGTCCCGTAAAAGTTTCACCTCCACCTCTAGCGCATCATGAGAGTCCAGTAGGCCGTTATGTGACCCAACGACTTCCTCCATTTTAGTTTCCAAATGATCAGGTCATCTATAGATTGTTGACATGCCGTTAAGGTGGTACGAAATTCGGCCGCCACCTCTTCCTTAAAACGAGACAAAAGTAGCTTCATAGTGCCCACAGTGAGGGCATCTCCATCTCCGACTGTGTCCAGACTTGAAGCAGCTGTAGATGCAGAGGCAGAGGGGGGCGCTGCCATAGGGGGAGGAGTTTGAAGAACTGCATCCATAGAGGGGGTCCCAGTGGTTTTAGGACGGGACGTTTTCGGAGATGACTTTAAAAATGAAAGCTGCGAGACAGGTTTTGAGGGTTTGTTGCGTCGAGAAGGCATAATAAGGCACAGAAGAAAACAGCTCAACGTTACCAAACACGAAAGATAGACAAATCAGAAGGCTCCACTGTTCCGAGGATTAGTAAGACATCTCGTAGATAATGGCAAGGGTAGGAGATAACAGTCGCATTACATTGGCATGGACAGGGCTGACAGGGCTATGAGACTAGCCATCCTTTCATGTACGCAGAAGAAACACCAGGGGGAGCTCCAGCCCACCATCCCAGGTGCACAGGCGACAATCAGGTTAGGACAGCAGGTTATTTATATTCAGCAAGGCTACCACAATGAGAACGTGCAAGGATTCCCGGTAACCCCAGGTGCAGACAGAGGGGAGGCAAATTCCCAACCCTTCCACAATATAGAGGTCTAGGTGGAGGGGGGAGGTGGTTGTAAGCTTACTATTACAATATTTAGGGCCCGCTGCGGTCGCCCCCACCGCCGGATCACATCCAAACTGCAGCTCCCGTATCCAGTGTGAGGCGGATGGAGGCCGCAGCCACCCGGCGACGGAGGGAGCCGCGCGACCTTCCCGCGCCGCCCAGTAAGTCGCCCACAGCCGCGGACGGACTCCTGTAGGGGCGGGGGTGCCGCAGGGCCTCCGGGGGCCCAGGGGAAGCGGGGGGGGGGTACTCACCGGCCGCACGGGGCCGCCGCCGGGCTTGTAGATTCCGCACTTCAGCCGCCGGGTCCCGGGGGAGATGGTCACGGGTACTGCCGCTGCTTACTTCTCGGAGGTAGACGCCCCTGTACTCTGCTGTCAAAAGGATCTCCTCAGCCGAGCCTCCAGTCCGGGGGGAGAAATTGACTACAGTCCCCGGCTTCACAGTGAGGGGAAGGCCACAACCCGCAGGGGCCCTTAAAAGAGTCCCCCGGCTCCGTAGCCGCAGCCCCACGATCACAAACGCTGGAGGGTAATATCTGGAGACAATGGGGATAGTGGGAGTCCCCAAAAGTGCAGGAATTGAGCTCAAAGTCCAGGGCTAGCAGGAGCTCCCAGAAATCACGTCCTCTCAGCTTGCTGTCTAGGCCACGCCCCCAGAAGCCCAAGCTTTCATTTTATTCTACTGAGCAGACAGCGCTAGGCAGTCCCTTGGAAGCTCTGGCGAAGTACTCTTTGCAGGCACGTGGCACCTTCACTAGCAGGGGCACCCAGATATGCCAGGACTGCGGCCGGACACCGGGCAGGTAACGCACTGGAAGTTCATCCTCCAGTCCTGGGAGATGGACTGGAGGCGCTGATGTGTACCTGGGCTCCTGCAGCAGACTACACTACCGGTAAGGTACCGGTGGTTTGCGTCAGCCAGGGGAGGTAAGTGCTTCCCCAGTGGCCCCCCTCCCCCCATTTCTCTGCACAGGTCTCGGTGTCTGCTGGGTCCAGTCTCCCAGTATACCTCTCCCACAGTACGTTAGCAGGGAAAGGGATACTACTGCACTAGCATATTATAGAAAAATTCCAAATTAGAACAAAGGAAACCCCTAGTTATATTCTATATCAGATATTTGAATTATATAGGGGGTGCTGCCACTGAATATATTGTTGCCAATATATAGTTATGCACAAAAAGAAACAGAAGGTTTGGACTTGAAGTGGCGCACTTAAACATTAAATTGATACATAAATTATAACTTTTATTAGAGTATATTTGTTAAAAAGACCTGTAGCTGTGAAATATTAAAACCAAAAACATATAAATTGACAAACCAAAGTGTGATATGTGTGAATAAAAACACACACTGTGCTAACTGTGTAGTGCTACACATATATAATATATTATAGGTACTATGACCCTTGAATCAAATTATATGTGTTGTTAGGCTGAGTGCCCAATGGCGCTTTGAAGTCACTGATCAGTTGTACTAGATAGGCTTACTGAGGGTACTGTAAAGTGCAATATTCCAATAGAAAGCTCCCCCTCAGTTTGGGCGCTATGACCCCTCACTTATATGCATTCATATGCTTATACAGCTATGAGTCAGTGTTTATCCTCACTAGTGATCTCAATGTAATTGGCTGTTCTTAATCAATTTACAGCAGATAATAACTGAAGTCAGTGTCACTTTAAGTGAATGATAATTGATGTTCACTTATATGCTTATACAGCTATAGATCAGTGCTTCTCCTCACTAGTGATCTCAATATAATTAGCTGTTCTCAGTCGATATGCAGCAGGTAATTAATAAAGTCAATATCACTTTAAATTCAATAGTTTTTTATTGGTTTTTACAATGTTTTAACATTTAAACATTGCCTAGGGCAAGCATAACATACTTACAACAACCAGACTATAACACTTAAACAAGTAACAACAACATGCTACGGTATTGCAGAGAGAGCATAGTGTGATGTGGTATTAAATATCTCATTCAGAATCATAAATAGCAATAGAGCAGTGGTGATCCAGAATTCCTATATATTAGACCCACATTGTATTATCTTTTATCACGATAACATCGTGCCTTTGGATCCGGCCGGCCACGGGCCATTCACCCCAGAGAACTCACACAAAGACTACTCATATCGGGCAGTTAAATAGATCTAGGGTTCAGCAGTATTCATCCTTGAAGCGAAATAGCGAGAGCTCATCCACCTTCCCCATATAGCAATAAACTTTTTTTCCGCATTCCTGGCCAGATATACGAATTTTTCATGTGCAACCGTAGTATTAACCAGAGCAATCCAGGATTGTGGCGCCGGGGCTTCATTAGCCATCCATAATCTGGCTATGCAAACCTTGGCCAGAGCACTGAGGTTTATAACATATCGTCGACTGGGCGGGTCTAGAGTTTCCTCATCTATAGTTGCCAATATGCAAGAGATAGGTGTAAGTACGGTAGAGGGGATACCCGTACCAACTATGGCCCGTATAACCTCCTCCCAAAACTTCGACACCAGAGGGCATATCCATATCATATGCCAAAAGTCTGCTCCCATAGTGCCGCATTTGGGACATTTTGAGCTGTGGGATCCCCCTATATGTGACAATCGCAGAGGTGACATATATACCCTGTGCAGCACGAACAACTGAATTTGTTGATATCGGACAGATGATGTTGAAAGCCGGCTCGATCCCAGGGCACCCTCCCATATCTCATCCGACACTGGACCTAGGTCAGATTCCCACTTGGTCTTAAGGGAGCTAAGGGGGTCTATATGATGCATTTGAAGTAACCGGCCATATAATTTGGATACTAAGTGACCGGGTCCCACTGTCTGCAACAGCAATTTGACCGGAGAATCAGTAAGCGCCGGCGGGCCATCGGGGAATTGGGCAGACACCGCATGTCTCAATTGAAGGAAGCGATAAAAATACGCTGAGGGGACGTTAAATTCCTGTTGAATCTGCTGGAAAGATCTAAAAAACCCATCAACATACAAGTGTCCCAGTGAAGTCACCCCCCATGGTTCCCACACCTCCCTGACTTGAAGCTGACACAACTCTGGCAATCCATATTTATTGTTCAGCGGAGTGTCAGGGTCAATGCCCTGTCCTTGCAATATCCGATGCGCCAGTCTCCAAACAGTAATATATTGTTTAAAGAGTGGTAGTGCCGATACTTTGACACTTCCACAGAGAAGCAGTCTCAGTGGTGAACCACCTGGGTATTCCTGCAATACCAGCTGAGAATGCAAACTTGAAGTGTCAGATTCATTAACCCATTCCCATAGATGTGCTAGTTGTGCTGCAAAATAATAAAGACGAAAGTTGGGAAGAGCCAGCCCCCCTGAGGTTTTGGGCCTAGTCAGAGTATTAAGTTTCAACCGTGCCCGTTTACTAGCCCAAACCAGAGAGGACATCAAGCCATCTATCTGTTTGAAAGTTTTCTGGGGGATGTATATCGGGGATTGTTGAAGTATGTATAGGAGTTTGGGTTGAAAAACCATTTTTACCAGATTAACCCTCCCTGTAGCCGTCAGGGGCAATTTCCCCCAGACCTTCACCTTATTGCGAAGATAAGATATTTGCGGTGTAATATTAAGGGAAGTAAATTTATGAGGGTCATTGGATATCCATATGCCCAGATACTTAAAGGAATTCACCCATCTTAGCGGGAGAACAACCAATGGGGAGGCAGGGACCTCACCTTGAAGCGGAATAATGGAGGATTTCTCCCAATTGATCAGGAGCCCTGAGTAACATCCGAACTTATTAATAATATCTAAAATCTTAGGCATAGACTCAGCATAGCGATCCACAAATAGCAGGATATCATCGGCATAAAGAGCTATTTTCTCCTCCCTGGTGCCCACGGTGTATCCAATAATCTCAGGGTTCGCTCGCAGAAGACATGCAAGGGGTTCAATGGCTATAGCAAACAGGGTAGGGGACAATGGGCATCCCTGACGAGTGCCTCTGGACAACGGAAAGGAATGTGACACAAAGCCATTCACCGTCACTCTAGCCAGGGGAGAGGAATACATCAGGCGGACAAATTTGATAAAGTTAGGGCCTATACCAAACTTGCGCATGACCCTCCACAAGTACTCCCACTCCACGGAGTCAAAGGCCTTAGCGGCGTCTAGTGATACTACTATGGATGAGGGTGCCTCACGGGGGACCTGTAGATGGGTAAATAATCGTCTGAGATTAATGGATGTTGATTTATTGGGCATAAATCCCGTCTGATCTGGGTGTATGATCTGTGTAATTACCTTATTTAATCTACATGCCAGGATTTTGGCCAGAATTTTGATATCGGTCGGTAGAAGGGAGATAGGTCTATAAGAATCAACCTTCCTATGGTCCTTATCGGGCTTCGGAAGGACAATAATCAATGCCTCCGCCATAGATAATGGGAGGGATTCCTGTGTGAATATTTGACTATATAGCTCAAGCAATTGGGGGACAAAAAAATCTAAATGGCGCCTATATAGCTCAGACGGTATGCCATCGGGCCCTGAAGCCTTCCCATTGGGGGCAGCACTGATCGCATCCGCAATCTCCTCCGGCGAAATAGGTGCCTCGAGGAAGTCATGCGCCTCACCAGTCAGCAAGGGAAGCTGTATAGTCTGTAAATATTCGTCTAATTGCATCGGGGTACAGTCCAGTTTAGAGCTATATAAACGTCTATAGTACGACACGAATTCCGACGCAATCTGTGGGGTCTGCACTACAGTGGTACCGTCTGGGGCCTCTATTTCAACCACGGTATTAGCGGATCTCTCACCTCGTGCCAAAGAGGCTAAATATGATCCCGGCCTATCCCCGGAGGCGTAGAAGGTGTGAGAGGAGAAGAGGAGTCTATGCTGAGTCTTTTCCATTAGACATTCCCTCCATTCCCCCTGCGCTGTCAACCATGCAGATTTGGAACTATCCAAGCAATCCTGTAAGTATTTTACCTCAGCAGCAACACTCAAGGTCTCTAGCTCGGACTCCCGGTGCCTGAAAAAGGTTTTTAAATTAGCCACTCGTTTAATTAGGGTTCCCCGCAAAAAGGCCTTGAACGCATCCCATAAATTAGAGATAGGTTGCCCAGCCTTATTTATCTCAAAAAATTCCCGCCACGCAGTCACCAAATCGGAGCCATCTCCCATATGTACTAGCCAAAACGGGTTAAACTTCCACACTGCCTGGCCTCTAGAGCAGCCAAAGTCCAGGGTCAATGTTAAAGGGGAGTGGTCCGATATACCCCTAGTCTCATATTTGCTATCCTGGACCCTAGGAATCAGATCGTTCGAGAGAAGGGCCAGGTCAATCCTAGAGAACGAGGAGTGGGAATGTGAGAAGCATGAATATTGTTTAGCAGATGGATGTCTCAGTCTCCAGGGATCAACCAGGCCCAGTCCCGACACAACCTCAGCAAAATCATTTCTACCAGAGTGTGGACCAGAGGGATTGGTGGAGAATCTATCCATCGCTTTATCTAAAACATTGTTGAAATCCCCCACACAAACCACGGGTATACCCGGTGACAAGGCCATAAATCCTGCAACCCTTTTTAGGACATCTGAGGAGTACGGGGGGGGCACATATACGGACAGCAAAAGCAGAGGGGTACAGTGGATTTTACACTTTAAAAACACATATCTTCCCCATGGGTCCGTTTGTACTGACTCCAGTACAAAGGGAACTGCCTTCTTTATAAGGATAGAGACCCCCCGAGAGGCAGAAGTGTGTGTGGAATGGAATGCCCACCCTACCCAAGGTCTTTTAAGGGCAAGGGTCTTACTGCCCACCAGGTGGGTCTCCATAAGACATATCACATCAGCGGCATATTGCTTAATTTGTCTAAGCACAAGGGATCTCTTGATCTTGTCATTGAGTCCCCTTACATTCCATGACACCAACCTAAGTCCAACCATGAGGGGTCGTTTTGATAATAAGAGAGGCTACAGCCAGCAGCCAGCCAGATCCATCTTCTCTGTATACAAGAACAAGGCACCACCGCTCAATGAGTAGATTCGTAAGCCACACACACTCAAATTTCGACCATCCATACCAGAAACAACCATAGCCAACAACTTCCCCCCTCCCCCCACCCTGTATACTACTCCCAACCTGCAGCATACTTGGATCCCTGAACCTAATACCGGCTCAAGCCCAGAGCACACACCTTGTTATACCCTGGGTGGAGCCAGAAATACAATGGCCCTAAGAAAGAGAAAACAAAACACAAACAAAACAAAACTTCCCCAGCCTGTAGACTAGTTCGCCCCCATAGGATAGAAAAAGAGGCGAGATATACAAAGTCACCCCCCGGGACTTAAGATCAAATATAATCAGGTATATTCGGACCGCCGATATATCCCTCCTCTCCCCCGGCCCCCCACCCGACATGTCCCAGCATTATTAATATAGTAATTGCCTGTATAAGAAGAATAACAAGACAGAAAATCAGGTAAGTAATTAACCCCCCTACCACCCTCATATCCTCAGGGAACAGCATAGATAGTTAAACATTTTCCCCCACATCCTGCATCACTCCAGTAGATATGCATATAATCTTATCCTGTACATAAAATCTTTTGCCACACAGTCACAGGAATTAATCACTCATCAGCAAGGGCCCGTCTCGCCGGGAAGCGTCTATCCAGCCACATCATCGCCTCACGAGGAGCCTCAAAAAACTTGGTCTCCCCATCAGCTACCACTCGTAATCGTGATGGAAAGAGCATGGCGTATGGCAGTTCAAGTTCCCGGAGTCTCCGCTTAACAGGCAGAAACTGAGCTCTATCTTTCTGCACCTCCACCGCAAAGTCTGGGAAGACCGATATTGGCGACCCGTTCCATTTTAGGGGGCCTTTCGTGCGAGCAAGTTTCAGAACAGTGTCCCGGTCGCGGAAGTGAAGGAACTTGGCGATGAAGGTACGAGGCGGGGCCCCCGGAGGCAACGGGCGCATCGGCACTCTATGAGCTCGTTCTATGGTGAAATGCGGCGAGAATTCATCGGGTCCAAATGCCTTCCGAAGCCACGCCTCTAGAAATTCCTCAGGAGATGAGCCCTCCTCCTTCTCGGGCAGACCGATGAAACGGACATTGTTGCGACGTAAGCGTCCCTCCATATCCGTTAGTTTTTTGCGCACATCAGTCATTTGAGACTCCAAAGTGTCAGTACGCCGCCCCAGCGGAGTGACAGTATCCTCGACATTGGAGATACGGGTTTCGGCCTCACCCACCCTCTCTCTCACCCGTTGTAGGTCCTGATGTATAATGGAGAGATCAGACTGCACCTGCCCGATTTTGTCAGCCAAGCGGGCCTCGCTTGCTGTCACGGCGTCCAACACTCTTTGTAACGCAGCATCAGGTGGTTCTGATGAGACAGAGCTGTATGCAGGAGAAGGGGGCGAAGACTCATCTCGTGTAGTTTCCCTCCGCTGTTGTTGGGGACCGGGGTTGCGGATAAACTTTTCCATTGCGCCTGCCGCCGCGTTTTGTTGACGGCCTTTCACCATTTTGGATAACACGATGCCACCGTATATGACCGATTATAATCAAAGCAGTGCAGGCAAGAGAGGGGGCGCAGGCAGCGGCTCACTATGTGAGGGCCAATAGACGCAGGACGGATATATATATATAAAAGGACCAGTGTTCCTGATAGTGTGGCACTATAGAATTGGTAGTTATGGTCAGGATCAGGGGATCAAGCAACTTCTCACCTGCATAAACGAGGCAGAGCAATGCAGGTCTGCTTTATTATCCTTTGCCAGCCACTAGTCAGGTCTGGCTGCTCAGGCTGCATATAATAGTGTCTGGCAGGAGAGGTGTGGACTGGAGCAGAGCTGAGCCCAGTGCCAACCTCAAGATGGCGCCCGGAGAAGCCCACAGTCAGCCCAGCCTGTGTTATATCTCACAGGGGACCAGGGCTTTTGTAGCAGGCAGAGGGGGTATCAGCTGTCCGGCTCATAGGCCGCTCCGTTTGTGGGTTTTTTTTTTGTGCAGGGCTGTCAGGGGCGGGTGGCGGAGCCCCGTGCGCGCGGCCCGCCAACCGCAAGATGGCGCCCGGCGGTCTCCCGTGCTCTGCAGGGCCGCGACAAGCGCCCTGGTCGTCCGGCAGAGAAGCAGAGCAGAGCGGTATGTTGTGCGGGTGACGGGGCCCCCACGGTATCTCTTCGCCGGCCGCAGGGTACGCTAGGAGAGCCGGGCGGGAGGCGACTAGCACAGCTCCCTTGCAGCAGGATCCAAGATGGCGCCGGCCTCGTGCAGGACAGGATCAGCACAGCCCTTCTTTCGTACCCAGCAGGTACAGTGAGCACAGGATCCACTTGGAAAGGGGCTCAGAACGGGCAGCAGAGTTTCATAAAGCCGCACAGGGCCGTTTATGCAGTCTCACAGGGGGTGCCAGGATGTTTTCAGGATATTGTCGGCTGGGGAGCTAGGATAGCACGTCCTACTCCATTACTCGTCAGGCCACGCCCCCTCAATATCACTTTAAGTGAGTAATCTCAATGTTCATTAGTGATATTGTTAATGAGAGACACTGTAATGTCCAAGAATGCATATAAACTAACAGTTTTCCACAATATTCACTACTGTTATAGTGGAATATAGATCATAGCTGTGAGGCACAGGGTTTAGTGAGCTGTTTGAATGTTGCACTAATCCCGTACACTGGAACACTCCATCAGCTGTTAATAGCAGTATATCCTAACTAGCTGTTTTGTAATTATTAGCTGTGTGATGGAAACCTATATATCAAATAAACAGCATTTAACCTGAGTAGCACATAAACATTGTTAGATAATTGTTCTATACTTGTAAAGTAACAAGCAGTGCTGTAGAGATGTCTCAGCTGCTACATTAAGCAGTGTATCTTAGTCTTGCTACAATGTTGCTAGTACATGCAGCTTGCTGAGTCATATGTGGTTAAATAATTCTCTTAGTGCAGGAAAGCTTGTGAGCTCCATCAGTGTCATGAGGCTTCACAATAGCCAGCTCAGCTTTAGTATAGATCTCGCTCTATTCCTAACAACACAATACATTTAGCACATTGTTTTCTCTAACGTCCTAAGTGGATGCTGGGGACTCCGTAAGGACCATGGGGAATAGCGGCTCCGCAGGAGACTGGGCACATCTAAAGAAAGCTTTAGGACTATCTGGTGTGCACTGGCTCCTCCCCCTATGACCCTCCTCCAAGCCTCAGTTAGATCTCTGTGCCCGAACGAGAAGGGTGCACACTAGGGGCTCTCCTGAGCTTCTTAGTGAAAGTTTTAGTTTAGGTTTTTTTATTTTCAGTGAGACCTGCTGGCAACAGGCTCACTGCATCGAGGGACTAAGGGGAGAAGAAGCGAACTCACCTGCGTGCAGAGTGGATTGGGCTTCTTAGGCTACTGGACATTAGCTCCAGAGGGACGATCACAGGCCCAGCTTGGATGGGTCCCAGAGCCGCGCCGCCGGCCCCCTTACAGAGCCAGAAGGCAGAAGAGGTCCGGAAAATCGGCGGCAGAAGACGTCCTGTCTTCAACAAGGTAGCGCACAGCACTGCAGCTGTGCGCCATTGCTCTCAGCACACTTCACACTCCGGTCACTGAGGGTGCAGGGCGCTGGGGGGGGGCGCAATAAAAACACCTTGGATGGCAAAAAAAATGCATCACATATAGCTCCTGGGCTATATGGATGCATTTAATCCCTGCCAGAATACATAGAAAAACGGGAGATAAGGCCGCCGATAAGGGGGCGGAGCCTATCTCCTCAGCACACTGGCGCCATTTTCCCTCACAGCTCCGTTGGAGGGAAGCTCCCTGGCTCTCCCCTGCAGTCACTACACTACAGAAAGGGTTAAAAAAGAGAGGGCGGCACTAATTAGGCGCAGTATTAACTATACAGCAGCTATAAGGGGAAAAACACTTATATAAGGTTATCCCTGTATATATATAGCGCTCTGGTGTGTGCTGGCAAACTCTCCCTCTGTCTCCCCAAAGGGCTAGTGGGGTCCTGTCCTCTATCAGAGCATTCCCTGTGTGTGTGCTGTATGTCGGTACTTTTGTGTCGACATGTATGAGGAGAAAAATGATGTGGAGACGGAGCAGATTGCCTGTAATAGTGATGTCACCCCCTAGGGGGTCGACACCTGAGTGGATGAACTGTTGGAAGAAATTACGTGACAGTGTCAGCTCTGTATAAAAGACAGTGGTTGACATGAGACAGCCGGCTACTCAGCTTGTGCCTGTCCAGACGTCTCATAGGCCGTCAGGGGCTCTAAAGCGCCCGTTACCTCAGATGGCAGATATAGACGCCGACACGGATACTGACTCCAGTGTCGACGGTGAAGAGACAAATGTGACTTCCAGTAGGGCCACACGTTACATGATTGAGGCAATGAAAAATGTTTTACACATTTCTGATAATACGAGTACCACCAAAAAGGGGTATTATGTTCGGTGAGGAAAAACTACCTGTAGTTTTCCTGAATCTGAGAAATTAAATGAGGTGTGTGATGATGTGTGGGTTTCCCCCGATAACAACTGATAATTTCTAAAATGTTATTGGCATTATATCCTTTCCCGCCAGAGGTTAGGGTGCGTTGGGAAACACCCCCTAGGGTGGATAAAGCGCTCACACGCTTGTAAGGGCTCTACCCTCTCCTGAGATGGCCGCCCTTAAGGATCCTGCTGATAGAAAGCAGGAGGGTATCCTAAAATGTATTTACACACATACTGGTGTTATACTGCGACCAGCAATCGCCTCAGCCTGGATGTGCAGTGCTGGGTTGGCGTGGTCGGATTCCCTGACTGAAAATATTGATACCCTAGATAGGGACAGTATATTTTTGCCTATAGAGCATTTAAAAGATGCATTTCTATATATGCGTGATGCACAGCGGAATATTTGCCGACTGGCATCAAGTCTAAGTGCGTTGTCCATTTCTACCAGTAGAGGGTTATGGACACGTCAGTGGTCAGGTGATGCGTATTCCAAACGGCATTTGGAAGTATTGCCTTATTAAGGGGAGGAGTTATTTGGGGTCGGTCTTTCAGACCTGGTGGCCACGGCAACAGCTGGGAAATCCACGTTTGTACCCCAGGTCGCCTCTCAACATGAGAAGACGCCGTATTATCAGGCGCAGTCTTTTCGTGGACAAGCGGGCAAAAGGTTCCTCATTTCTGCCCCGTGACAGAGGGAGAGGAAAAAGGCTGCAGAAATCAGCCAGTTCCCAGGAACAGAAACCCTCTCCCGCCTCTGCCAAGCCCTCAGTATACGCTGGGGCTTTACAAGCAGAATCAGGCACGGTGGGGGGCCCGTCTCAATGAATTTCAGCGCGCAGTGGGCTCACTCGCAAGTAGACCCCTGGATCCTTCAGGTGATATCTCAGGGGTACAAATTAGAATTCGAGACGTCTCCCCCTCGCCGTTTCCTAAAGTCGGCTTTACCGATGTCTCCTTCTGACAGGGAGACAGTTTTGGAAGCCATTCACAAGCTGTATTCCCAGCAGGTGATAATCAAGATACCCCTCCTGCAACAGGGAACGGGGTATTATTCCACACTGTTGTGGTACCGAAGCCGGACGGCTCGGTGAGACCGATTCTAAATCTAAAATCTTTGAACACTTACATACAGAGGTTCAAATTCAAGATTGAGTCACTCAGAGCAGTGATTGCGAACCTGGAAGAAGGGGACTACATGATGTCTCGGGACATCAAGGATGCTTACCTTCATGTCAAAATTTACCCTTCTCACCAAGGGTACCTCAGGTTTATGGTACAGAACTGTCACTATCAGTTCAGACGCTGCCGTATGGATGGTCCACGGCACCCCGGGTCTTTACCAAGGTAATGGCCGAAATGATGATATTCCTTCGAAGGAAGGGAATTTTGGTTATCCCTTACTTGGACAATTCCCTGATAAGGGTAAGATCCAGGGAACAGTTGGAGGTCGGTGTAGCACTATCTCAGGTAGTGTTGCGGCAGCACGATTGGATTCTCAATATTCCAAAATCGCAGCTGGTTCCGACGACTTGTCTTCTGTTCCTAGGGATGATCCTGGACACAGTCCAGAAAAAGGTGTTTCTCCCGGAGGAGAAAGCCAGGGAGTTATCCGAGCTAGTCAGGAACCTCCTAAAACCGAGCCAAGTCTCAGTGCATCAATGCACAAGGGTTCTGGGTAAAATGGTGGCTTCCTACGAAGCAATCCCATTCGGCAGATTCCACGCAAGAACTTTCCAGTGGGACCTGCTGGACAAATGGTCCGGGTCGCATCTTCAGATGCATCAGCGGATAACCCTGTCACCAAGGACAAGGGTGTCCCTCCTGTGGTGGTTGCAGAGTGCTCATCTTCTAGAGGGCCGCAGATTCGGCATTCAGGACTGGGTCCTGGTAACCACGGATGCCAGCCTGCGAGGCTGGGGAGCAGTCACACAGGGAAGGAATATCCAGGGCTGATGGTCAAGCCTGGAGACATCACTTCACATAAATATCCTGAAGCTAAGGGACATTTACAATGCTCTAAGCTTAGCAAGACCTCTGCTTCAAGGTCAGCCGGTGTTGATCCAGTCGGACAACATCACGGCAGTCACCCACGTAAACAGACAGGGTGGCACAAGAAGCAGGAGGGCAATGGCAGAAGCTGCAAGGATTCTTCGCTGGGCGGAAAATCATGTGATAGCACTGTCAGCAGTATTCATTCCGGGAGTGGACAACTGGGAAGCAGACTTCCTCAGCACGACCTCCACCCGGGAGAGTGAGGACTTCACCCAGAAGTCTTCCACATGATTATAAACCGTTGGGAAAAACTCGACAGGTATTGCGCCAGGTCCAGGGACCCTCAGGCAATAGCTGTAGACGCTCTGGTAACACCGTGGGTGTACCAGTCAGGGTATGTGTTCCCTCCTCTGCCTCTCATACCCAAGGTACTGAGATTGATAAGATGGAGAGGAGTAAGCACTATATTCGTGGCTCCGGATTGGCCAAGAAGGACTTGGTAACCGGAACTTCAAGAGATGCTCACGGAGGATCCGTGGCCTCTACCTCTAAGAAGGGACCTGCTCCAGCAAGGACCCTGTCTGTTCCAAGACTTACCGCGGCTGCGTTTGACGGCATGGCGGTTGAACGCCGGATCCTGAAGGAAAAAAGGCATTCCGGATGAAGTCATCCCTATCCTGATCAAAGCCAGGAAGGATGTAACCGCAAAAACATTATCACCGCAATTGGCGAAAATATGTTGCGTGGTGCGAGGCCAGTAAGGCCCGACGGAGGAAATTCAACTGGGTCGATTCCTACATTTCCTGCAAACAGGAGTGTCTATGGGCCTGAAATTGGGGTCCATTAAGGTTCAAATTTCGGCCCTGTCAATTTTCTTCCAAAAAGAACTAGCTTCAGTCCCTGAAGTTCAGACGTTTGTAAAAGGGGTACTGCATATACAGCCTCCTTTTGTGCCTCCAGTGGCACTTTGGGATCTCAATGTAGTTTTGGGTTCCAAAAGTCACATTGGTTTGAACCACTTAAATCTGTGGAGTTAAAATATCTCACATGGAAAGGGGTCATGCTATTGGCCCTGGCCTGGGCCAGGCGCATGTCAGAATTGGCGGCTTTATCCTGAAAAAGCCCTTATCTGATTTTCCATTCGGACAGGGCGGAATTGAGGAATCGTCCTCAGTTTCTCCCTAAGGTGGTTTCAGTGTTTCACCTGAACCAACCTATTGTGGTGCCTGCGACTACTAGGGACTTGGAGGACTCCAAGTTGCTAGACGTTGTCAGGGCCCTGAAAATATATGTTTCCAGGACGGCTGGAGTCAGGAAATCTGACTCGCTGTTTATCCTGTATGCACCCAACAAGCTGGGTGCTCCTGCTTCTAAGCAGACTATTGCTCGTTGGATTTGTAGTACAATTCAGCTTGCACATTCTGTGGCAGGCCTGCCACAGCCAAAAATCTGTAAATGCCCACTCCACAAGGAAGGTGGGCTCATCTTGGGCGGCTGCCCGAGGGGTCTCGGCTTTACAACTTTGCCGAGCAGCTACTTGGTCAGGAGCAAATACGTTTGTAAAATTCTACAAAATTGATATCCTGGCTGAGGAGGACCTGGAGTTCTCTCATTTGGTGCTGCAGAGTCATCCGCACTCTCCCGCCCGTTTGGGAGCTTTGGTATAATCCCCATGGTCCTTACGGAGTCCCCAGCATCCACTTAGGACGTTAGAGAAAATAAGAATTTACTTACCGATAATTCTATTTCTCGTAGTCCGTAGTGGATGCTGGGCGCCCATCCCAAGTGCGGATTGTCTGCAATACTGGTACATAGTTATTGTTACCAAAAAATCGGGTTATTATTGTTGTGAGCCATCTTTTCTAGAGGCTCCTCTGTTATCATGCTGTTAACTGGGTTTAGATCACAAGTTGTACGGTGTGATTGGTGTGGCTGGTATGAGTCTTACCCGGGATTCAAAATCCTTCCTTATTGTGTACGCTCGTCCGGGCACAGTATCCTAACTGAGGTCTGGAGGAGGGTCATAGGGGGAGGAGCCAGTGCACACCAGATAGTCCTAAAGCTTTCTTTAGATGTGCCCAGTCTCCTGCGGAGCCGCTATTCCCCATGGTCCTTACGGAGTCCCCAGCATCCACTACGGACTACGAGAAATAGAATTATCGGTAAGTAAATTCTTATTATTATACACAGCAGCACAGTGTAACTCGCCGAAACGTGTTTCACAGTTAAGTTCTTTCAGGGCTAATGAACATTGTGATTACTCACTTAATGTGATATTGACTTTATTAATTACCTGCTGCATATCGACTGAGAACAGCTAATTATATTGAGATCACTAGTGAGGAGAAGCACTGATCTATAGCTGTATAAGCATATAAGTGAACATCAATTATCATTCACTTAAAGTGATACTGACTTCAGTTATTATCTGCTGTAAATTGATTAAGAACAGCTAATTACATTGAGATCACTAGTGAGGATAAACACTGACTCATAGCTGTATAAGCATATGAATGCATATAAGTGAGGGGTCACAGCGCCCAAACTGAGGGGGAGCTTTCTATTGGAATATTGCACTTTACAGTACCCTCAGTAAGCCTATCTAGTACAACTGATCAGTGACTTCAAAGCGCCATTGGGCACTCAGCCTAACAACACATATAATTTGATTCAAGGGTCATAGTACCTATAATATATTATATATGTGTAGCACTACACAGTTAGCACAGTGTGTGTTTTTATTCACACATATCACACTTTGTTTTGTCAATTTATATGTTTTTGGTTTTAATATTTCACAGCTACAGGTCTTTTTAACAAATATACTCTAATAAAAGTTATAATTTATGTATCAATTTAATGTTTAAGTGCGCCACTTCAAGTCCAATCCTTCTCTGTTTCTTTTTGTACATCTCCCACAGTAAGGTAATACAATGCCATTTCCTACCGACCACTGCTGTTGAATAGTTTATTATAGTGCCCACTGCAGCTTTATATTCTGCATTGTATGCGACTTATGTTAGTTCTGCTGTTTTGACTTTTCTTCTGTCAGTTATTTCTTTCCATTCACTTTCTCATTGTAACCCTTTGAATACACAGGTGTTTTTGGAGTTTACTGGGCTCCACATTTCACTGAAGTTGTGGTGCTCTATTGTCACATACTTTCTGTCTATTGTACAGTTGCACACTGCTTATTGCCATGTTGTGTGTTATTTCTCCTTACAGTTATGTCAAACAAAGGCAAGGGAACTAAACAGGCTCTGGCCTCTTCTTTAGTGTCCTGCAAAACCTGCTCAGCAGGTTTGTCACTGCAAGATGTTGTAAAGATGGTCAGTGTGCCCCATGGGCTTCTTTTTCACAATTGCTAGCTAAAATTGCAGACCGCATTGCAGCCTCGGCAATAGATCCCTCTTACGGGTGTCCCTCAACAGGTACCTCAGACTTTCCCAGTCGCACCAGTCCCTCCATCTTGTATGAACATGTTCTCTGCTTTGGTGCAGAATTTATCTACCTCTTCTGCAGCATTTCACCAGTTGTTGGAGACACAGGGGTCTTTGCCTACCTGTACTACTACTAAGCGTGATGTGCCATCCTCAGTCTATGCCTTTGTCGGATTCTAAGGATCTTTCGGTGAGGCAGACAACACAGTCCTCTCCGACGCTGACCCCCCCCCCCCCACCACCACCTTGGAGAGGATGACTACCAGTTAAAATGTAATGCAGCTGCGTTCGTGAGAGCAGTTCAATTTATTCTCCAATTGGAGAATGAGCAACAAGCTCCTAAGGCTAAGGATCCACTATGTAAACGTCAAAAAGTAGTACTGGCTGAATTTCCACACTCAGATCACTTTACTGAGGTCATGGCTGACGCATGGGAAACTCCCAGCAAAAAGTTCCATGTTCCTAAAAGGCTGTCTTCCTTTTACCAGCTTTCACCTGCTGATTGTACTAAGTGGGAAACTCCCCCGGCAGTGGATTCCCACGTCACACGTTTGGTGAAAAGCTCTACCTAACCCAGGCATGTCCAAACTGCGGCCCTCCAGCTGTTGAGAAACTACCCATCCCAGCATGCCCTGACACAGCTTTAGCATTCTCTGACAGCAAAACTGTGTCAGGACATGCTGGGATATATAGTTTCACAACAGCTGGAGGGCCGCAGTTTGGACATGCCTGACCTAACCTATCCCAACTGCATCGTCTCTTGAGACTACAAATGGCCAGGCGAATGCGTGTCTTAAATCCGTATATGCTCTTACTAGAGCTTTCAGTCGTCCATACACGGCTTCTGCCTGGGTGGCCAAGGCTGGTGAGAGCTGTACGGATACCTTAGAGAACAGCCTCCCTAAAGACGCCTCACGAGAACAACTATCTTTTATTGCCAACATTAGGGACACCGCATTTTTTTTATAGGCACAGCAGCTCTGGCTACTGCCCTACTAACCTCCAAAGCTTCGGCTTCATCAGTGTGGGCTCGCAGAATCCTTTGGCTCTTGGAAAGTTGATGCAGATTCCAAGAAAGCCCTTGAAGCACTCTCCTATTCAGGGGAATTTCTTTTGGGACCTTAGCTGGACAATATTGTCACTACGCTTGCAGCCTCTAAACAGCTTTCCTACCCTCTGCCTCCTCTTCCCGGCCTTGACTTCATCCTGTCAGTCCTTACGCCCGCAAAGCAAAGCCAGGGGTCTTGTCTTTCCTCAACTTTCGCAATCAACTAAAACCTGTAATCCCAAAACCAAGCAGGCCTGGGCTGCCAGATGTCCAACTACCAAGTCAGAGGATAAGCCCTCGGCCTGACGTGACATCCCAGGGTGGGAGGCCGACTTCTAAAGTTCGCACAAAATTGGCGTCGGGTCACAACAGACATGCATAGGTGCAGGAAATGGTCTCATGAATACGCCCTTTTATGAGGCAACCTCCTCGACAGTATTTTGCCACAAGCCTAGTGTGGCCGGAGAGACCCCCCTAGCCACATGTGTAATGGCGACCACGGTACTAAAAGGGTTAACCCCAGTGCCCGGTGCCATTTTCCTGGACAATGGGTGCTTTGCGCCAATTTTAAATGTGCACTGGCGCTAGGCGCCATCTTTAAAATGTATTGCGGGCACCGTGTTTTTAAAAAAAAAATGTGTTTATATGTGTGTGCCGCGGTCCCGGACCTCTCTGGCGACCACGGCAGTGAGGGCAGCCCCCGGGGCGCTGAACTGTGTGCTCGCCGGGGGAGAGAGCCGCTGTAGTCGGGAGATCAGCTCCTGCTGCAGTGCTTTGTGTGTGCCGCCGCTGGGGGCCAGGAGTTCTGCTCCCGGCGCCTTAGAACCACAGAGGTACGCGCTGCACACAGGGGACTGGGCTAACAGGCTCCCTGCGCAGCGAGGGGACCAGAGTGCGCAGCTCATGGGGGACCGGGCTAGCCGGCTCCCTAGCGGCGGGGATGTGTGTAAGTTACAGAGCTGCGGCGGCCGGGATGAGCGTCCCCAGCTGCCGGGTTTCAGAAGGGGGTGCGCCGCAGCTTCAGATCCGGAGGCTGCGGTGAGGCAACAGAATTCTGCCACACTGGGGGATGGAGAGCAGCGGCGGGGCATGTAAAAGTTAGCCCCTGCTGCAGCCAGCTTCTCCAGCCCTCGGCAGTGCTGCTGGCCCCCCAGTGCGCCCTGCTGCCCCTGGGAAGAGACCAGCAGTCCCCCAGGCTGCAGGGTTAAGGGAGCCCAGCGCTGGGCACTGTACAAGCAACAGAACATATAGTACATTTATATAAATGTAAAACAATTTATATTGTATGATGAGGCACTGCAGTGCCTGGGTATGTGGAGCCTGTACAGGAGACAGCTCAGTGTACAGTATACTTAAAGAGACATGTACCGTGTATTTAAATGTATTTTAAAGGAAAATGCACTTACTTGGTTGTGTGGTCCAGGAGGGAGGCATCCATGGGTGTGCAGGCTGTTGGATTCCCCCAGACCTTTTCCCCCAAAACGGAATGCCTTCTCCTCCAGCCTTCCCCATGGAAGTATCATGGGAAGAGAGAGGAAAAGCTCAGCTTTCCAACAAGCGTAGTGGTTTTCTGGAGCTCCATAGGGATCACCTCTGATGAGCAGGAAACCCTGACCGGGGATCTAGGCTGCCCAGCTCTGGAGCCCGAATTCAGGCTGCAGAAAGTGAGCTAGGTCCCGGGCAGATTTCTGGAAGTAAGTTTAGGCGGAAAAACTTCCCCCAGCCTAGACTGAATGTCACCGGGGCGGATCCAGATCCTCCAGGATGGGACAGTCAAAGGAGAGTGACCACTCCCCACTGTCCATAGAGGACAGTGGTAGCTGTGCATGTGACCAAGGCATGCACAGCACACGGGTAAACATTGGTTGTAAACCACAGGGCGGACTTACCCCCTGTGGTATTGTGTATTGGAGTAGGATAAAAGTAGGGCAGCTGCCCCATGAAAAGAGTACTATACCATTTTGACTCTTCTGTAAATATCTACTGTATTGCCGAGTTCTTTTCAGAATTATTGTTGGCAAATAAACATCTTCTGCCTCAAGATGACCGCTTCATCTTGTGACCTGCAGGGCTAGGCGAAACCTAGCTCTGTTGTCCAGGGGTACCCAGCGTCTCCAAGCTCCGGGAAGGGGGGGCAAGTAAAGTCAGACAAGCTGTTAACGATTTTTCAATAATTATCGTTTTGTTTGTATTATTGTTTGATTATATTGTTATTTTATTATGTAATTAAGACAAAAACACTTCTTCGTATTTCACAATAAATATGTCAAGAACAATTAAACTTCTTTTTTTTTCTGAAAAATATATGTAACACCCTTATCGATAAATGGGATGTGGTCATTTTTTTATATACTATGTCTTGATGTACACAGGAGTATAATTAAGAATATAAAAGTATTATTAAAAAAGCTTTCCATACCTTACATTTTGCAGACCTGTGTAATCAAAGAAGAATCAATACTCAACTTATACTGTATATGAAAGTTCTTATATGCAGTATGTCCTTCATATCTTCAGTCATCTGAGGGGGACCCTTCATTGATTGATGGTCAGAATCCATGGCCAATCTCACTGCAGATGCACTAAGCTCAGACACGTCGCATGGCTCTGTTTTAAGGGCCCCACACATTAGGACGATAATGCCCGATTTCGGACCGATATATCGGATGACATCGGGCATTTTGGAGGCGTTTCTGATCCGATCTGATGCGTATTCCCGTGAGCATCGGATCGGATCCTCCAGATTGAATGTGTTGCACATTCAATCTGGTCCGACCCCGCAGGACAGACATGTCGCGGTAGTGTATGGGGCCCTTTAGTTGAATCCCAGTTAAACACAGGGAAGACTCCTTCGTGTACTATAGTTTCTGCTTACAAAGCTCTAATATCGGCTTGTGGGCTATTGCCCCTGATCCTGCTCTAGCTGGTATTTGGACCTAATGCTCGGTATATCTACTCTATGTTACAACACCATGACTTATTCTCTTATCTTCGTCTGATGTCTTTTGTCTGATTCCTTCTCAGGGCCTCACTGAAGCCCTCAAAGTAAACATTAAAGCACGTAGAAATAATTTTAACCCACTAGTAACAATGATGAATACGGACATATTTGTGGAGGAACATACGATAACACTACGCAACCACCATATCCAAAAGTAGGTATTGTATTAAAACAAGATCTTGCTTAAACAGAAAGGGAGAATCAGATAGGCCATGAGCTGAAGAATTGTCTAATGACCAAGGAATTTTTTGTATTCCCTATGTAAATATTATGAGGCCACTTGGAAAAGTAGTGATAGCCTTTTGTGAAATTATCCTTCACAACAATCCTTCCAGAACAGTGTGAAAAGGGCAGTAACGAGGATAGTGGTAGATAGGACACAGATAAAAGAAGAATAATTACTAATTGTACAACTGTCAATACAACAGAGTTTTTTTTTAAGGGGCAAACACAAAAAAAAAAAATCCAAGATCGGCCGGCAGACCACACCTCCGGCGGTTACGGATTCCATTACATCCCATCGATGGTTTCAAAGCATGTGACTATATCTTTTAGTAAAGCAAGAGTTCGTAGGATACTTGACCATACATAAGTAATACATAGTATATTACAATACCAGATATTAAGAAAATGATTGCTCTTCCTAACCACCCTTGCTGTTTGTTACTCTTAGGCTTCCTGGGGGATGAACCATGCTCCATGGTCTCACAAGTGGGTCTTGGGCTTCAGGAAGTCGTATCCCTTTCCTGAACTTTCCATGTTTCCTTAATTAATTTAGTTATGTTAGATGTGTCTGAACTTTATATACAGTTATATGTTTACACCTAGCCAGGGGCGTAAGCTCATACTGGGTACACAGAGGCAAAATAGACTATGCACATCTACTGAGTTATCTTCAGCCTCATTCCCCCGTGTTTCTATAGCTACAGCACCCCACTGTTTCTCCAACCAGCCCCCATTCTGTCTCGCCAGCCAGTCAATCCCCTTGTGTCTCACCAGCCAACCCCCATTTGTGTCTCACCTGCCAGCCAACCTCCCTTGTGTCTCACCAGCCATCCAGCCCCCTTCTATCTCACAAGCCAGCCCACCTGTCTCATCAGCCAGTATCCCCTTCTGTTTCACCAACCAGCCAACCCCGTTATATTTCACCAGCCAGCTAGCCCCCCTTCTATCTCACTGGCCAGCCCACCCTCAGCCAGTATCCCCTTCGTTTCACCAGCCAGTCAATCCCCCTTGTGTCTCACCAGCCAACCCCCTTGTGTCTCACCTACCAGCCAACCTCCCTTGTGTCTCACCAGCCATCCAGCCCCCTTCTATCTCACAAGCCAGCCCACCTGTCTCATCAGCCAGTATCCCCTTCTGTTTCACCAACCAGCCAACCCCGTTATATTTCACCAGCCAGCTAGCCCCCCTTCTATCTCACTGGCCAGCCCACCCTCAGCCAGTATCCCCTTAGTATCACCAGCCAGTAAATCCCCCTTGTGTCTCACCAGCCAACCCCCTTGTGTCTCACCTACCAGCCAACCTCCCTTGTGTCTCACCAGCCATCCAGCCCCCTTCTATCTCACAAGCCAGCCCACCTGTCTCATCAGCCAGTATCCCCTTCTGTTTCACCAACCAGCCAACCCCGTTATATTTCACCAGCCAGCTAGCCCCCCTTCTATCTCACTAGCCAGCCCACCATCAGCCAGTATCCCCTTCGTATCACCAGCCAGTCAATCCCCCTTGTGTCTCACCAGCCAACCCCCCTTGTGTCTCACCTACCAGCCAACCTCCCTTGTGTCTCACCAGCCATCCAGCCCCCTTCTATCTCACAAGCCAGCCCACCTGTCTCATCAGCCAGTATCCCCTTCTGTTTCACCAACCAGCCAACCCCGTTATATTTCACCAGCCAGCTAGCCCCCCTTCTATCTCACTAGCCAGCCCACCCTCAGCCAGTATCCCCTTCGTTTCACCAGCCAGTCAATCCCCCTTGTGTCTCACCAGGCTCCTAGTATCTCCCAAGCCAGTCCCTCCTCTGTCTCCCCAACCAGCTCCCTTCTGTCTCTGGCCTCTGCAGCCCACAGACACTTCTGTGTCTTCCGGCTGCTCTTTGTACTACGGCGGCCATCTCCTCTGTCAGCAGTGCGGCGGCGTGATGTCATGATTTCACATGTACCAGTCTCAATAAAAAAAAACTTCATTGTACTAAGCATCCGTTGACAAGTGACAGATTTATGGATCTCCCTGGGCTCCCCTTACAGATGGTGCCTGGAGACCAATGCTTCTGCGGCCTCAGGGACTTCCACCACTGCACCTAGCCACATTAATAATCAAGTCATGTGTTTTTCATGGTACAGCAAATATGTCCCAGACAGTAAATAAAAACCAGATAATACTTTGTTGTAAGTCAACCATATTAAGCCCCAAAATGTAATGATTACTGTATTCTTAAACAAATAAAAAGACATTGCAAGTTCTGTAGTTTAGCATTACATACTTAGTCCTTGCAAGCCCCATACATGTACAGCATATAGGGGGTAATTCCAAGTTGATCACAGCAGGAATTTTGGGCCTGATTCCGAGTTGTTCGCTCGGTAATTTTCTTCGCATCGCAGCGATTTTCCGCTAATTGCGCATGCGCAATGTTCGCACTGCGACTGCACCAAGTAAATTTGCTAAGAAGTTTGGTATTTTACTCACGGCATTACAAGGTTTTTTATTCGTTCTGGTGATCGTAATGTGATTGACAGGAAGTGGGTGTTTCTGGGCGGAAACTGGCCGTTTTATGGGTGTGTGCGAAAAAACGCTACCGTTTCTGGGAAAAACGCGGGAGTGTCTGGAGAAACGGGGGAGTGTCTGGGCGAACGCTGGGTGTGTTTGTGACGTCAAACCAGGAACGTCAAGCACTGAACTGATCGCAGATGCCGAGTAAGTCTGGAGCTACTCAGAAACTGCTAAGAAGTGTCTATTCGCAATTTTGAGAATCTTTCGTTCGCAATTTTACTATGCTAAGATTCACTCCCAGTAGGCGGCGGCTTAGCGTGTGCAAATCTGCTAAAAGCAGCTTGCGAGCGAACAACTCGGAATGAGGGCCATTGTTAGCAGTTGGGCAAAACCATGTGCACTGCAGGGGAGGTAGATTTAACATGTGCAGAGAGAGTTAAGGCCCATATATATACGGGCCGATGCAGGAGAGATGTGTGCTGAGCGTGCGGGGGGGAGACGGGGGGGGGGGGGCGCTCACTTCACCTAGCGGGTGAAGTGAGCGACCCGCTAGATTGGCCTGCACGGCAGGCCAATCTAGCAGCAGCGATAGTGATGTGCGGGGCCGCGCATCGCTATCGCTGAGGGGGCTACACACGGAGCGATCATGCTGAAATTCTAAGCAATCTAGTCAGATTGCTTAGAATATCGCTCCGTGAGTACCCCCCATTAGATTTGGGTGGGGTGAGTTCAATCTGCAATCTAATTTGCAGTGTAAAAATAAAGCAGCCAGTATATACCCTGCACAGAAACAATATAACCCACCCAAATCTAAAGCTGGGTACACACTGGCAGATATATCTACAGTTCAATCGATCTGCAGATATATCTGCAGATGGTGGTTGTTCATACACACAGAAAGATGCACCAATATATCTTAAAAATATATCTGCTGTTAAATCTATCTGCAGCTACTGTATATATGCAGATGGGGATTGTTCATACACACTGAAAGATGCACTAATATATCTGCAGATGCAATATATCTGTGAAAGACGTCTTTCACAGACATATTGCTTGTACACACCTGCAGATCAGCAAAAGATATATTGGACAACCAACTGATTGGCCAATATATCTGCCAGTGTGTACCCAGCATAACTCTCTCTGCACGTTATATCTGCCCCCCCTGCAGTACACATGGGCCCTCATTCCGAGTTGTTCGCTCGGTATTTTTCATCGCATCGCAATGAAAATCCGCTTAGTACGCATGCGCAATGTTCGCACTGCGACTGCGCCAAGTAACTTTGCT